>NW_006400154.1:746122-747033 GCF_000299155.1 Elephantulus edwardii
TTTTTTTTTTCTAATCACCAGTTATTAGTAAGTCACCTTTATAGCATGTTCAATCAATTTCAGACTGTATAAGTTTGTTGTTGTTGTGTGCTATTGAGTCAGAACTGACTCATAGCTGACCCTTTCCACTGGTAAACCACACACAGTAAGAAACTGCCAAAAAAAAAAAAACCAACAAAAAAAACCTGCCAATCTTTCACCCATGCCTTTGACTGCAGAACTCTTTATCTACTAGACCACATAGCTCCCTCTGGGAGTTGGTAGAAATGTTCAATTTCTTAATTTTTTATGTAAAGGGCTGGTGTATATATTTGAATAATATTTGAATTAACAGATCTTCCCTGCACATGTATTCACATTATCTTATCACAGACAGCCCAGCACTTCAGAATATATCTTGACATTTGTTTTTTCACAAGGTTGTTGGTTTTTTTAAAATGAAATTTTTTCTCTATGCTGGTTTACTTACAAAGTTCATAAACACTGTTTTTCACAACAGATCTTTCCCATTTCCTTTACCCATCCCTCCCTCTACCCAGCAAACTGGTTTTTTTCCACAAGTTTCGACTCCCATTGATTAATATATTTATATGCTATCTCATTCAAACTGAGATAGTTCATTTCAGTTCACCAGTGCCTAGAATGTCAGTCTGTAAACTAAGGTACTCCTTATCTAGTCCATGGTCTTCACAACTACTTGCTATGCATCAGAAAGCTGGACAATGAATAATGATGGCAGAGAAAAAAAAAAAATCAATGTCTTTTGATCTGTGATGCTGGAGAAGAGTATTGAACATACACTTGATTTCCAAGAGAATAAACAGGTCTGTCCTGGAGAGAGTGAAGCCAAGTTGCTCTCTGGAGGCATGAGGCCAGGAGGAACTGTTCCTTGGAAAAGGATATTGTGCTTA
>NW_006400154.1:769879-802749 GCF_000299155.1 Elephantulus edwardii
TTAGAACCTCTATTTGGAATATTGTTGCTTTTAATTTTTGATCCATGTACTTTTAACTTGTTAGTTACGTTTGTGTCTTTTAGGCTGCAACATTTCCATGATGCATCTTCAAGGATATGAACATGTATGGTTAAGCACAATTAATAACAGTGAATTTAAATTCCAAAATCAATCTCCACAATAGTCTATGAGGTTCCTATTGCCAAAGGGGCCTTTTAGAGAAGTGAGAAAAATCTTCACCTTGAAACCTACAAGCATCCCTTTTTAGTAGGAAATAGCTAAGAGAATATACCGTTCCCTTTTCCTTATGAATCACGGTGAAATATCTTTCATGGAGGAGTGATAGGGAATGACAAAGGAGTTTAATCAGAACTGGTTTTGATAAGCACTGTGGCAATGGGACAATTAAAACAGACTTCTAGGGGGAAAAAAAGGAACAAACTGGGGCTGGCGGTAGTGGTAGTGAAAATAGTGCAACACTGAATGAATGGAAATCCAAAATCTCTGTAAATGTTCATTAAAATTAATAAAATTAAAAACAAAAAAAGAGGGAAAAAAGAAACTATCTTAGATACACATAATGGAATATTTAGGAATACTAAAGAAAAATTAATAATTACAAAACACAGCAAAACATAGATAAACCTAGAGGTTATTGTTTTTGTTAAGTGCTGTCGTTGCTTGCGACTCATAGCGAACCTATGCACAAGAGCCCTAAATGCTGTTCATCTTGTGCCAGCCTCACTGTCTCTTACACACTGATCCCCATTAACCCAAACACTGAATTGTGTGATCTTATTGTGGGTCTTCCTCTCTTGTGCTGTCCCTCCACTCTTCCAAATATGATGTCCCTCTCCAAGGACTGGTCCCTCCTTGCAAATTGACCAAAGTATATCAGATGTAGCTTCAGAATCCTTGGCTCCAAGGAGCAGGTTGGTTTCACCCTCTTAAGGACAAACCTGTTTGTTGTCCTAGCAGTCCATGGTATATTCAACACTCTAGCACCACAACTCAAAAGCATCAATTCTCTTTATATCATTCCTAGTCAACGTCCAGCTCTCTTATGTATACCACACAATTACAAACACTTTATACTGGATGGGGCACACTTAGTCTTCAGCCTGACATCTGTTGCTCATCAATACTCTGGAGAGGTCCCTGACAGCTGACTTTCTCAATGTAATTCATCTCTTGATTTTCTGGCTGCTGGTACCAAGAGTGTTGATTGTGGATCCAAGCAAAATAAAGCTATTAACAGTCTCAATCTCTTCACCATCAATAATGATGCTGTTGATTGACCCAAAACATTTGTTTTCTTGATATTGAACTTCAATCCATATTGAAGGTTGCAGTCCTTGACTTTCTGCAGCAAGTGCTTCAGGTACTCCTCAGTTTTAGCAAGTAGGGTTGTGCTATCTGAATAACGCAGGCGGTTGAATCTTCCTCCAATCCGGATGCCACATTCTTCCTCATATAGCCTAGCGCCCTGGATGATCTGCTGTGCATACAGATTGAAAACATGTGGAGACAGAATACATTCCTGGCGGACACCGTTCCTGATTTTGAAGCACGCAGAGTTTCCTTGAGCTGTTCTGATGACTGCCTCTTGGTTCAAGTATAGGTTTTGCATAAACACAATCAAATGTTCTGCGATTCCCATTCTTCTTAGAGTCAGCCATACTTTGTTGTGATCCGCACAGTCAAAAGCGAATGAAACAAAGATAGACATTTCTCTGGTACTCTCTGCTTTCTGCCTAGATTCATTAGCTATAATATCCCGAGTACCACAGTTTCTTCTAAACCCAGCCTGCACATCTGGCAGTTCTATGTTGATGTGTTGCTCCAGTCATTTTTTTGGATAATATTCAGAAGAATCTTGCTTGTATGTGATATTAATGATATTGTTCAATAATTTCCTCACTCTCTTGGGTCACCTTTCTTCGGAATGGAAGCAAATATCCATCTCTTCCAGTCAGTTGGCCAGGTGACGGCCCTCTAGATTTCTTGGCACAACTTAGCACATCCAGGGCAGCGTCTGTTGAAATATGTCAATTGGTGTACTGTCAACTCCTGGATTCTTGTTTTTTGCCAATTCTTTCAGAGCAACCTGAACTTCCTCCTTCCTCACCACAGGCTCTTACTCATATGTTGTTTCATCAAATTCTTCTGTCAGCCAGTTCCTTCTGGTACAGTTACTCTGTATACTCCTTCAATCTTCTTTTAATGCTTCTTGGGTCATTTAACATCCTGACCAAAGCATCCTTAAGTATTTCCACTTAGGGCTTGAATTAGTTTTTCAATTTCTTCAGCTTGAATTCTGAGCAAGTTTGGCCCCTTTGGTTTTCTGACTCCAGCTCTTTGCAGACTTCATAATAATATCTTGCTTTGTCATCCTGAGCTGCCCTTTGAAAATTTCTGTTCAACTCTTTAATTTCTTGAGCCTGACCTGGAACAAAATGATAAAGAATTGATGAAGCTATTCCTATAAAAAACTAAAGAAAGGTTCATATATAAAAAGAATAGTCCTTGGCTGGTTACCATGAATGGGACAGAAGTAAGGAATAGTCAAACCCCAAACTCAGTGCAGTTGAGTTAATTCTGGCTAATGGTGCCCTTCCACTACATTCTCTAGAAGGTAAATCTTACCAAGAAACAATCGCCCATGTCTCTTCTAACCAGTGGAGAGATGTTCTTCCAAGTGAATGATTTATATTGTAATTAATGCTATAAAACAAAACTTGTATGAATAGTTGAATGGAAAAATCAACCATTTACTTTGTTAATATTCAAACCACACTTAAAAGAAAAAGAAATCAAAAGACTAATTTAACTTGACAAATCTGCTGCCAAATATCTCTTTAAAGAGTTCCTGACCCAAGTCATGATATTTTCAATTGCTTTATCTGCATGTGGAAATTGGAAAAGGAAGGTCAAGGAAGTGCTGATGTCTTTGAATTGAAGTGTTAGTTGAGAATATTGGATACACATGGATTCCCAAAAGAAAAAAAACTAATATGTCTTGGAAGAAGCCCAGCCAGAGTGCTTTTTAAAAGCAAGTATGGCAAGATTTTGTCTCACATACATTAGCCATATTATTGGGTAGGACCGTGACAGGAACAAACACAGTATGCTTGGAAAAGTAGAAAGTCAGCAAAAGAAATGGGGATCATCATCAAGATAAATTCGCACAATAATTCTAACAATAGGCTTAAGCACAGCAGATTGTCAGGATGATGCACGATATGGCAGAGTTTCCTTCTGTTTTACCTAGGGTTGTTGTGTGTTCAAGATAACTTGACAGGGTCTAACAGCAACAGTAGGGGCCTCTGATGGCCTAGTGATAAGGAATTGTGCTGTCAACCAAGGTCAAATCTATCAGCTGCTCCAGGGAAAAAGACGAGCAATATCCTCCTGTACAAGTTACAGCCTCTGAAAACCAGCTGAATGGTCAGCTATGGGCTAGTACTTACTTGACAGCATAGAATCACGACCACAACACAATAATAAGTCTATATTATAGAAAGAAGGAAAATGAAAGTCTGAGTCTGAAAAATGCACACAAAAGCAAAGATGGTAAACTTATAAAAAGGGAAAATGTTGTGATTTCTTCTCCTCTTTTAATGTCTATGCTTAAGAGACACAACAGTGATTCTTAAACTAGAAAATATAAAAAGAAAGAAAATAATATAACGAAAGTTTTCTTCACAATTTTTTGCTTTTAACTTTCTATGGTGAGTCAGTGACATTTTCAGCAGGTTTCAGAAATTGAATGTGAAGTGTGGAGTTGAAAGCTATAACCAGGATTTGAGGTTTACAGATTCTTGTTCCTTGTGTTTCAGACTATTAAGATTGAAATTACTTGTCACCTTTTATTTTGATAATAAATCAGGGTCAATCTTGATTTCAAGTTTCCCTACAGAGTTAATAAGTATAATAAACATGAAAACAGAGTGAAATTTCTCCAGTAATGGTTTAGTTACGTTTTTCTAAGTGATTGACAGGACTACATATTGCTAAACTGTTCTCCCAAGTGAATCTATGAGAAGCCATTTCTCAGGGGTAGTTATTCAGACCAAATTAAAATGATTTGAACATCAGACTCTCATCAGAGAAGAGTCAATTTGCTTAGTGCTGTGGCCTTCCAACTAGAGTCTATTGCAAGGACTTTGAGGAATGGATGATTTTAAGGGAATCAATTTTAAGACAACCAATTCAAGCTCCAATAGGTAAACTTTCTGATAATGAAATCTTCTGTTAGCCAATTGTGCATACTAAATTCTCTCCTAAATTTCTTTCCTCAGCTGCCCCATGTGTATTTTACCATTGTTGTTGTTTGCTTGCCATTGAGTCAATTCTATGAGGCAAATCCCCCCTTCCAGCTCCACTTACCATACACATACACAGAATAAAACTAAAAGCAGATTGTTCAAGTTGCCTTCTGAAAGGTCTCTAAATGAGTTCTAACTGCTCAAAGATGTGATCTTTCAGAAACAGATCGTCAGGCCAGAATTTCCGTGGGTTTGAAATGCTGAACTTTCAGTAAATAGTCCAGTGTTGAACTATTTGGACCACTCAGAGACCATAGAAAGTCTCATTGATCTTGATTGCTACTTTGGATAATTTGCTTCAAAGTATGAAAACATCAGGAATAATAATAATAATAATAAATTTCCAAAGGCAGTACTTTTGCCAGTTAGTATTCCAATTACTTTAATAAAGCTGAAGGAGGCCTAAAAGAATTATAGCTGTTGGATAATTAGAAATAATATCTGAAGAGAGTTTATAATGTTATAAGTAAATAAAGCTCCCTTGGTTTATTTTTAAGTTAATATTAAACAATTTAAGATTGGGAATAAAATTGAATAGTATGACCAAATTTAAAAAATGTTATATTTATGAATGCTAAAGGATTTTTTCTGTATTATTATTCTTCATCTGTAAAATGAGGATGAGGAATCAGATACAATATTCTACATATTATGTCCTAGTAACTCAATGCTAGTTTCTGAGCTAATAAAGCAGAGACATCTTGTTAATATTATTTTCCAAATATTCACTGAGTAACTTTTACATATAAAAATAGAGTTAATTAGGCATGACTTGTTGGTAACAGTAAAAATCATCATTTATTAAAAAATGTACTCTATCAGCTACTCTATTTGGCTTACATTTTTATTTAATTCTTCTAAATTAGGCATATTTCCTTGAAAATATATAAAGATAATTAAAAACTGCTCTTTGGGATAAAATGAGAATTTGCTAGAAGAAATATGAGACACTTTGTTCCCATTAAAATTTATAGCCTTGAAAACTCCGTGGAGGCCATTATTTGTAGACGTTCATCTGGTGGCTCTGGATTTTTGCTTCATTAACTTGTATTATGTCCTCACTGCATTTTCCCATCTTAATGTAGAGTGCTAAAGAGGCATGATATTCTTCTCCAAGACCAGTCACTCCTGTCCACATGCCCAAAAGTAAGTGATGTGGAGCTTCAAAATCCTAGCCTCCAAGGAGAAACTTAGTTTCACCCTCTCTAAGACAGACCTATTTGGTTATTGTTTTTTTTTGTTTTTGCTGTTTATGGTATGTTCAAGAGTCTTTTTCAGAACCTCAACTCAAAGGTGTCGATTCTTCTTCTGTCATCCTTAGTCATTTTCCAGTTCTCTGATGCATACCAAGTAACTGCAAAGACCATGGCCTGGATCAGGTATACCTTAGTCTTCAGACTGATATTGTTGCTTCTTAATACTTTGGAAAGATCTCCGACAGATTTAGCTAATGTAACTCATCTTTAAATTTCCTGACTGCTGGTGCCAAAAGTGCTGATTGTGGAGCTGGGCAAGCTGTAACTGTTTACAACCTCAATCTCTTCTTGATCTATCATGATGTTACTAATCGGCCCAGTGGTCAGAATCTTTGTCTTCTTAATGTTTAGCTTCAATCCATACTGAAGACTACAGTCCTTGACCTCCTGCAGCACATACTTCAGGTTCTCCTCAGTTTCAGCAAGCAAGGTTGAATCATCTGCATAACAAAGGTCCTACTCTGTGTGCCAAAGTCCGTTTTTCCTAATACCAGTAAAATTTCTGTATATTGTGCTATTTTGGTAGCTTGACATCCCCTAAAGTGTCTCCCACTTGACTCAATTCCTTTATTAAGCTTGATGTCTTTCTCCAGGAATTAGCTCCTTTTGATAACATATCCAAAGTATATCACAGAAAGTTTCACCACCCATGCTTATGAAGATAGGATGGCGGCATTTTTTTTCAAGACTTGTTTGTTCTTTTTCCAGCTCCTGGTATATTCAATATTGTCCTCCAACAAAATTAAAACTGATACATTTTTGTTAGCTCTTCCTTGTTCATTATTCTTTCATATTCATAGGAGATAATAAAAAACATAGAGGCTTGAATCAGGCACTCATAGTCTTCTAAGGGATATTCTTGTATTTTAGCACTTTAAAGACAGCCTTGACCACGAATTGGCCTAACACAATATTCCATGGGTATTGATCGTGGATCCAAGCAAACTTAAATTGTTAACAACATTTTCTTAATTTGTCAAGATATCATTTGTTGCTACAGTTGTGAGGATTTAGGTTTTATTTCTATTGAAATCAATCCATACAACAACTAAGCATTTTAAGCTTCATCAATAAGTGTTTCAATTTTTCTTTGTTTTTAGTAAGTAAGGTGGTGTTTTCTGTATATTATAGATCGTTAATGAGTTCTTCATCCAACTCTGATGACCTATCTTTCATAGTCCATCTTTGTAAATTATTTGCTCAACATATATATTGTGTAGATATGGTGAAAGTATATAAGCATGATAATTCATCTTTCCTGATTCTTAAACTATGCTGTCTCTGTTTTGTTTGAATGATTCTTGGTCTATGCATAGGAACAATATGAGCAAAATTAAGTATTCTAAAATGACCACTGTCCCAATTTAATCCATAATTTATCATATCCACATAGTTAAATGTCTTTGTATAGCCAAGAAAGGAGAAATAAGAACCTTTCTGGTATCCTGTGCTCTCAGCTAAGATTCATCTGACATTTCCCCCTAGACAAAAAAAGATGAACAGCACTGGGAAATTGGGCAGACATATGAGTCAAATTATATAGCTACTCCTCATTTTTTATCATCTCATTATTCTATATTTTGCATTTATGATAATAGTAAGAACTCTAATATATACTCGTTGCTGTTGAGTAAGAGCTGACTTACAAGTGATCGCCCAGTGGGTCGTCAGAGATTTTAAATTGTCCATCTTTCTCCTACCAAGTTTTGGTAGGTTTGAACTGGCAGAGAGACACTACATTTTGGGATAGTATCATAGTTTCTTAAAACTATGCCATCAGAGCACCCATAAGTGGAATAATATAAGTTGTAAGAGGAGGAGAGTTGATCTAGTTACCATGTAGCTTTCACACTATAACAACAACAAAACAATTCATTGTCATTGAGTCAGAGGAGACTCATAATGACACTTCAGATGGTTTTCAGAGGCTGTAAGTTGAACAGGAGGTGTTCACCTTTCTTCCACTGAGCAGATAGTGAATCAGAACTGCTTGCCTTCTGGTTGACAGCACAACTCCTTACCCATCAGGCCACTAGAACTACTATTATGTTGTTATTTTTATGTGCCTTTGAGTCAGAATCAATGCACAGCTGACTTTCCAGTGGGTTTTCAGAGGCAATAAATTACACAAGCGAAGACTTCCCATCCCTCACCCACAGAGGAGATGGTAGGTTCCCACATAATTCACATTATTGTTCATCCAATCATGCCATATTTTTCTTCATATAATCCAGCTTCTCAAATTACTTTACTCAGTGTAGAAATTGAATAAACTTGGAAAATGGATACAAATTTGATGCGCACCTTTCCTGATTTTAAACCATGCAATATCCCCTTTTTCTGTTTAAACAATATCTTCTTGGTCTTACCTCAGCAAAATTAAGAGTTCTGAAATTGTAATTCTTCTCAGTGTTAATAATTTGTTGTGCTGGAGACAGTCAAATACATTTGCATAGTCAATAGAATACAAGTAAACATCTTTCTGATATTCTCTGTATTCCACCAAGATCCATCTGGCATTCAGCCCTAATATCCCTAGTTCTACAACTTTTCCAGAAGCTAACCTGAATTTCTGAAAATTCCCTATCAATGAACTACTGTTACAAACACTTTTAAGGAAACTTAAACAATATTTTACTGATATTAATGATATAACTTGATAATTTCCTCATTGTGTTGGTTCACTTGTTTTGGGAATGGGAACAAATACATATCTCTTCCAGTCAGGTAATCCGGTAGCTATCTTCTAAATTTCTTGGCATAGACTAATGAGCATGTGCAATGCTCCCTCTATTTGTTGAAACACATTAATTGGTATTCCATTCAATTTCTGGAGCCTCATTTTTTTTCCCAGTGCCTTCAGTGCTCTTGGAATACCATTACCATTGATTCTTGATCATCTGCTACTTCCTGTAATGGTTCAGTGTCAACAAATTCTTTTTGGTACAGTGATATTTGTATCCTCCTTATATCTTCTTTTAATGTGCTCTGCATATCATTGAAGATTTTGCTCATGTTGTAAGTTTTTTTCCCCCATGTTTTTATTGTTGATGGTGTCACTGAGCAAACTATGACTTATAGCAATGCTGTGATAGCCCCCCTGAACTACCCTATCTGGCACCATCCTTACCATGCCTGCTATACTCAAGCCCATTGTTTCAACCAACATATCAAATCATCTTGTTGAGGGTTTTTTTTCGTCTTTATTTGACTCTCTGTCTTTCCAACATGATGCCCTTCTCCAAGGACTGGCCTCTTCTAATGACATGCCCAAAATATGTGAGAAAGAGTTTTATCATTCTTCCCTTGAAAGAGCACCCAGACAGTACCTCCTCCAAGCCATGGTTTGGTTTTTTTTGTTTGTTGGAAGTCTATGGAATATTCATCACTCTTCTCTAAAACCACAACTCAATGGCATTGGTTATTCTACTGTCATTCTTAGTCAATGTCCAACTTTCTGATGCATAGGAAGTAATTGAAAAGATTGGCCTTGGATCAAACTGACATATGCTTTTCATTACCTTAGAGAACTTTTTGATCCCAGACTTCCCTAAGCTACAAGGATTTTTGTTGGGTTATTATTATTTTATTTTTATGTATTTATATATTTATTTATGTATTGGTTTGTTTAATTGTTTGTTTATTTGTTTGTTTGTTTGTTTCTTTTTATGTTGTTGCCAAAGGTAATTATTGTGGACCCTGGCTAGAGGAAATCATTAACTACCTCAACCTTCTCTCCCTTTGTCATGATGCTGCCAAGTGGCTCAGTGGAGAGGATTTTTGTTTTCTTGATGTTGAGATGTAATCCATCCTGAAGGATGTAGTGTTTAGCCTTCTACTTTCACTTTCCTTCTCTCTTTCAGCAAAGTTATGTTATCTATATATCACAGGTTGTTGATGAGTCTTTCTCTGATTCTGATGCCATATTCTTCTTCATAAAGTTTAGCTTCATAGATGATCTGCTGTGCTTTGATTTGGTATGAATAGGTATGGGAGCAAACACAGCCCTGATATACACCTCTCTTGATTTTAAGCTAAGCAGTATTCCCCTGCTCTGTTTGCACAACTGCCTCCTGGTATAGGTATAGATTTCACATGAGCACAATTCCCATTCTAGGATTCTCATTCTTCTCAGTGTTATCCATAGCTTGTTATGATACACACAATCAAATGCCTCTGCATAATCAATAAATTGCAAACATACATCTTTCTTGTATTCCTTGCTTTTAGCTCAGATCTGTCTTACATTAGCAATGATATTTCTGGTCTCACAGCCTCTTCTAAATAAAACTTGAATACCTGGTAGTTCTTTGCCAATGTATTGTTCTGTTCTAATTATCCCTGGATGGTTTTCAGTATTGCAATTCAAGGCTTGAACTTGTTTTTTAAATTCTAAGCATGTTCTTCCCTTTTGATTTACTATTTGTGGCTTTGCACATTTTGTATTCTTGAGCTATCCTTTAAAATCTTCTGTCCATCACCTTTACTTCAACATTTCTTCCCTTTCTTTTTTCTCTCTACATTTTAGTGAAATCTTCAGTTCTTTCTGACTCATTTTCTCATATTACAAAAAATAACATATTCTTATAAGGTAGTAATGAGGTGACATTGCCTTTTCAAACATTAAAAAGTTATATTTGTACTTTGAAAATAGCACTTCTTGTGTGTTAATATCCCTCTCCAGAAATAAATATTTCTTTAAATGTATTATATTAATTATTTCAATATTCTGAAGAAATCTATACCAATAGTAATATAAAGGATAATGGGGTCTTTTACAATTAACAATGGTTTTCAAATGTTAATGCTTACAAAGATTGAGTTCATATTGGGAGTTTTTCTAAAATTTGAAATGCTTACATTTCATTATATTATTATTTTCTTGGAAATTATTTGCACTTTCCGGTCTTGCTTTATGAACCTAACTTTATGTTCTTTTAAAATTTACCTTTCACTTAAAATAATAGGCTCACTATTTCCCAGAGGCATGAAGAAGCTTTCTAAAGATAACAATGTACTCACCAATAAAAAATGTTCTCCTCTAAATCGTGTTTATTTCATTACTTGCACATTTAAGGTGGTATTATGGGAGGAACACATTATTGCCTTGTTCACTTTGATTTATTTGGTCCCATCCCTCCTTACCTTGATAATGGAAAATAAACTCTTCTATATGGGTCATTTATGATGTGATCTAATAGGATGCTTTTTACATTTTCAGCCTTTAGTATAGTATATTAGCTTATGACTACTTAGTAGGAAAGAATTCATTGTTGTGGTTTTTTTTCTCATTCTGTCTTCCTGTCTAACAGACAACTTAAAACAAAGATGTATTTGTCTTCATTATCAGGACTATAAAACAAGAGAGAAAAATGATGGCTATTGTCAAAATGAGACCTTTTGCTCCACCTTGTTCTCCTACTCCCTAGTTTGATTTGGCTCTTGCTATGGAAGTACAATCTCATTCTTGTTCATTGTGTCAAACTGTCAATGTTTTACTCTTTCAGGACAGATTATTTACTCACCAACAAATCTGATACTTCTGATTTAACAGAAATGTGTGAACATGGTTACTTTCCCACTAGAAGAGAGAAATATGAGCACAATTTAACTCACCATAAAATTCTTAACAATAGTTATTTCATTGCCAGGAAAGAGGATAGCATTATATAAAATACAAATTTAGATGTGTATCATCTGAGATAATTAAAAGGCATGCTAGCAGAATAACTGGGTCATTTTCTATGGTGGTTTATTATGAACTTCGTGACAGTAAACTTTTTCACTACACAAAACTTGTTTTTATAGCAATTCAAAATGATGTATCACCATTTAGTGGCAAGCCTTTAGTTTCTACATATTGTATGGTCTTCATAAAACTTCTTTCATAAGAAAGCCAAAGTTATACAAACAAGCCTTGTTTTTCCTTGCTTGCTGAAAGTGAGGAGGACTTGAGACCCTTGTTGCAAAGGATCAAGGATGCATTCTTCAACTTGGATTTCATCTTCTTAAAGTCAAGAAGGCAAAGACTTTTACTGCTAGACCAATAGGCACCATCACGGTGAACAGAGAAGAAATTGAAACCGTCAACAGCTTCCTCTTATTTGGATCCATAATCAATACCCTTGGTACCAGCAGTCAGGAAATTGAGGAGATGTTAGGGACTTCTCCAAATTATTGAGGAGTAATGCTGTCCATTTGAGGACTAAGGTGTGTCTGATTCAAGCCACAGTCTGTCTTTATTTTTTTATTTTATACTAATTTGTTTACAAAGTTTGAATACATTGTTTTTCATAAAAGATCCTTCCCATATCCTTCACCCCCTACCCATCGAATTGTGGAACGCTGTGATTAACAGCCCCCCACACAAACACTCCCCACTCATCCTTACCCCTCTGCTTTCACCCCACCTTGGATCCTCATACTCATTCTACAATAATGATTTTACAGAATATTTGTCCTTATGCAACTGAGTTATAATAATGCTCTACAGTCCCTCCAAAGTTAGGTAGTAATTTACAAAATGATCATTCCTGTATGCTGCATAGTATTGCATTATCTGAATATACCACCACTGCTCAATCCATTAGTTTGTTGTAGGACATCTGAGCTGTTTCCATGTTCTTATGATGGTGAATAACGCTACTATGAATATTGCAAGTCTCTGAAATTAAGTTTTCATTTCCTAGGGGTATATTCCAAGCAATGGAATATCTTGATCATATGGAATTTCTATGTTCAGCTTTTTTGTAGAAACACCAAACTGCCTTCCAAAGTGGTTGTACCATTTTAGCATCCCACCAACAAAGTATAAGAGTTCCTATCTCATCACATCCTCTCCAACAATTCAAATTTATATATATATATATATATATATATAATTTCAATTATACTAATTGCCATCAATCTGTAATAAACTCTTAGGTGGCCCTAAAAGTTGGGAGATTCTGAGACTATAAATTCCATGGAAGGGATATTTCCCATCTTTCTATTACTGAGTTGTTGAAACCATGAGAGTAGCATAGTCATTGTGTGAGCAGCTCAACTCCTGAAGAACTAGTCTACTAGAGCTGAGTAGAATTGTCGATGATTATAGAAATCCTCACCACAGTCCCAACAGTCAACATTGTGATAAACAGAGAAAAGATTGAAGCTGTCAGCAACTTCATCTTACTTGGACCAACAATGAACACTCTTGATACCAGCTGTTAGGTAATCTGGAGATATATTGAATTATGCAACTCTACTGTCAGGGACATCTCCAAAATGTGAAAGAGCAATGATATAAGTCTGAAGACTAATGTGTGCCTAATTCAGGCCATGATCTTTTCAATCACCTGTTACACATCAGAGAGCTGGATGATGAATAAGGATTACAGAAGAATATTCAATGCTTTTGAGTTGTGGTGTTGAAGAAGAGTGCTGACTATCTCATGGGCTGCCAAAAAACCCCCCAAAAAACAAAACAATAAAACAAACCCAAACAGATATGACCTGGAAAGAGTATGAAACTATATCTTTCACATTTTGTACATGTAGTCGGCAAGACTACATGGAGGGGTCAGTGAAGGACAGGAAGATCCCCAACAAGATGGATTGATACTACTACTTTAACAATGGAATTTAGTGTCTCAGAGATCATGAGGCTGAAACAAGTTAGGGCAGGTTTCAGTTTGACTGCTCATAGTGTCGCTATGAGTCAAACTCAACTTGAAGGAACCTAACAACAATAACATGATGGCTTAGTGGTAGGAAGTTGTGTTGTAAACCCCTAGCCATGTGCCTCAAATCCATCAGCTGCTTCATGGAAGAAGTGTGGATAATCTCCTCTTGGGTGACTTACTGACTCTGAAAACCAACAGAAGATTCAGCTCTGAGTTGGACCCAACTCTGTTGTACAAGAAAACCTCACAAAAACATGATCTTCCAACATAGTATACCATATTTTTCTTCTTTGGCATGTATGGGTAGATTTTCATCACCAATTTTTTTTAAGAAATAAAAAAAAATTTGAATGTATTTAAGTACTAAAAAGCATGTTATAGGATAGTATACAAAGAATGGTACTATTCTTATTTATATTGTTGTTGTTATGTGCCGTCGAGTCGTTTGCGACTCATAGCGACCCTATGCACAACAGCCCTAAACCCTGCTCTATCCTGCGCCAACCGCACCGCCTCTGACACACCCATCCCAATTACCCCAGTCACCGAATCAATCCATCTCATAGAGGGTCTTCCCCTCCTACGCTGTCCCTCCACCCTCCCAAGCATGATGTCCCTCTCCAAGGACCCGTCCCTCCTGGCAACATGTCCAAAGTATGTCAGACGAAGCCCCAGAATCCTTGCCTCCAAGGAGTAGCTTGGTTTAATCCTCTCCAAGATGAATCTGTTTGTTTTCCTGGCAGTCCATGGTACATTCAGTACCCTTCTCCAGCACCACAGCTCAAAAGCATCCACTCTCCTTCTGTCCTCCCTAGTCATTGTCCAACTCTCTGATGCATAACCAGCGATTGCAAAGACCCTGGCCTGTATCAGGCGCACCTTAGTCTTCAGAGAGACACCATTGCTCCTGAGTACTTTAGAGAGGTCCCTAACAGCAGACTTTCCCATAGCAATACGCTTATTGATTTTCTGACTGCTGGTGCCAAGAGTGTTGACTGTGGAGCCGAGCAAACTGAAGCTGTGAACACTCTCAATCTCTTCGTCATCCATCCTGATGCTGCCAATTGGTCCAGTGGTAAGAATCTTTGTCTTCTTGACATTGAGCCTCAGTCCATACTGAAGGCTGTAGTCCTTGACCCTTCACAGCAAGTGCATGAGGTCCTCCTCAGTTTCAGCAAGCAGAGTTGTGTCATCTGCATGACGCAGATTGTTAATAGATCTTCCACCAATCCTGATACCACAATTCTCCTCATAGAGCCCAGCCTCTCAGATAATCTGCTCTGCATACATGTTGAAAAGGTATGGAGACAGGATGCATCCCTGGTGTACACCCTTCCCAATTTTGAACCATGCAGAGTTACCCTGCTCTGTTCTGACTACTGCCTCTTGGTCCAAGTATAGGATTCACATTAGCACAATTAAATGTTCTGGGATTCCCATTCTTCTCAGAGTCAGCCACAGTTTGTTATGATCCACACAGTCAAATGCCTTTGCATAATCAATAAAACACGGATAGACATTCTGGTATTCTCTGCTTTCAGCCAAGATCCATCTAACATCAGCAACAATATCCCTAGTACCACGACCCCTTCTAAACCCAGCCTGGACTTCCGGCAATTCTCTGCTGATGTGCTGTTCTAATCATTTTTGGATAATCTTCAGTAGAATCTTGCTTGCATGTGAAATCAGTGACACTGTTCTGTAGTTTCCACACTCAGTTGGGTCACCTTTTGTTGGAATGGGAACAAATATAGATCTCTTCCAGTCAGTTGGCCAAGTGTATTTAGAAAATTTGAATACACTATTTTAAAGAACAAATTCTTTCAATTTCCCTGAATGAGAGAGCTGGACAATGATTAAGGATGAGAGAAGAAGAATTGATGCCTTTGAGTTGTGGTACTGGAGAAGAGTTTTGAACATATCATGGACTGTAAAGAAAATAAATAAGTCTGTTGAGCACATTGCCAGGAGAGATTGGTCTTTGAAAAACATCACGCTCAGAAGGGTGGAGAAACAGCACAGGAGAGAAAGACCCTGGATGAGATGAATTGATACAGTAAATGGTGCAATGGGAGTTGGTGTGTAGGAAATTAGTGAGACTGACTCAGGACAGGGTAGGTTTCAGAGCTGCTGTACATAGAGTAGCTATGGGTCACAGATGACTCAACAGCACATAACAACAACAACAGGCCAGTATTTGACATAGAATGATTGTGAGACTAGAGATCAGGATGGTGCTTGACATCAAGCCACATGTGTCTAGGGAATGGGAAATTTTAGGCCCATCTTGGGACTGAAAATTTCAGAGGGAAAGGAAGTGCTAAGGCGTGCTGACTGAGTAGTCTGGAGTATTAATGACAACTAAAATCTATACATTCACGTATTGGTCTATACTGTTTTTAGAATACTGGATAAAATTTTACATAATTCAAAAAAGGCAAAACTGTTCTATATATACCTATCACATAAAGTTGTAACAAGCATATTATATATTATACCAATTCATAGGAACCCACTACAAATATCTTAATTTGTAGTGTTTATTTTAGTTATACATATGCCTATCAGCATCTGTTTTAGAAAATCTTGTGACACAGTCAAGGACTTAAGTGATCTAGTATTTACATGTTTTTACTAAAGACTACTTTATTTGCTCGCTTCTGCTTCTTCCTCTTAGGCACATTTTTTTCAACATTAATAATTCAAAACTTAGTTTCATGTACCTGGCCTACTGTGGGCAGATTTCAGTAAACACATTAATTCTACACTCCCTTCTTCTAAAAAGACCTACCAATACCAATTTAATTTACAATCTACAGGTCTTTTTCTTCCAGAGAGCATTCTCTCCCAGATTTTCATCATCGCTGATGACCTTAAAGATGTTTTGCACAGGAGAGAAATATAAGGCAAGAGAATACAAATCATTCTATTAAGGACAGGGGAAAAAAAGATGTACTTTCTTTACTTGTAAACTTCACCATTTTGTTGAGGACCACTGTTTGTGAAGAAGTGATTGCAAGAAAATATCCCCATGAACACTTGTACATAATTGAAATAATCTGTTACGGTTCGACCCTGTTTAGTAGGTAGAACAAAGTGCTTGTCTGCCTGCGTTGCTGGGACACTGTATTTGTAGGTATTTTAATCCAAAAACTCACAGATGGTCATTATAAGATGACAAACTCTGTTGTAGGAGAACATCTTAAATTCATTAACCTCACTTAAAAGGCACTAAATGCTAAATCAAGAAAATTCCTCTGATCATCTAAATGATCAGTAGCAGTACATTCCTAACCACAATGTCTCCTTTGGATCTCTGACAGAAGCAACATATTTTCTGAGAAAGTATAGTTATAAGACATTTAATAATCATGGTGATGAATAGAGGTAAAAATGGAAAAGCTACTCATTTGGATTATTGCTGCAGTATTAGGGATGCCTTGACAACCAGGCAGACACTGTGCAAGGAAGGATGAAGAATGTAAAAAAACTGCTTTCATAAAGAATTCTCAGTATGAGACTTGCAAAAACCAGTGGAAGCAATAAATAAAAGAACTAGCTCCACTATTGCATAGTGTAGAGATGACTGTATACAGACACTTGCCAAAGATAGTCCATGTGCAGGCATCACACAGATTATATAATTATGTATTAGATATATTATAGCATATATATATATATGCAGATACTAGCTGTATCATCCTAGAAAAGAACATCAATATTTCAAGACACATGTAGAATCTTTTAGAAATATTTTTCATTTGTAAAAATAAAAAAAAATTGTCTTCAGTATCAAAGCAGCACATATAAGAGATAAAAGTTGATACTTTAGCATTGTATTTTTTAAATCATTATAGCAGATTACTGAATACATAGCAATAATCCTGGAGTGCCATCCACTTACTAAACAATATGCCTCCGGAAACTCTATGAACTTTGATTAATTCCAATAGTTATAGAAAGTCTTCTGGCCTTTTGTTCATAGGGTCGCTATGAGTCATCCTCGACTCGAAGGCAATCAACAATGACAACATAGCAGATTACTGAATGCATAGTAAGTAATAATCAGGATAAATTAGGTGCTTTATTCTTTCCTAGTATCCAGTCAGCTTGATTTCTTATTATTACACTTTGTAGTAATTACATAAGAGAATTGTGTTTAGTTACCAGGGGTTTGCTAAAGGTGAGCAAAAGGTAGCCATATTAAAAAGAAAATAAACAGGGGAAAGGACTGATAGTTCTAGGGGTGAAGAGTGTGAGGGAGGAAGAATGAAAGTTCCTGGCAATTTAAATATATTTTCTCGTTTAGATTTACGTCTAGGGCTTCCCTATGTCTTTCATGGAGACATCCTTTCTTCACTTCATGCTTCTTCCCTTAATCCTCTTTTGTGCCTCCTCTTCATTTCATCCTGTGTGCTAGAGAATAATTCATTACACATACCAAGGAAGCCCAGGTGTCCTTTGAGGCTCAGTAAACATTCACTTTGTATGTGATTTGTTATTAATGCGAAGCTTGAGCAATGGAGCTAAGAAACAGCAAATACCATGAAATGTCTTTCATTCTGTAAGCAAGGAAGAAGGGACATGGAGTAAGCATCTGGAAACCTAAGTTCTAGTTCATATTCTAACTGTCTCTAATTCTTTGACCTTGGACAATCAAATATTCATTTCTGCTCTCTGAAGTAATTGTAGATTAATTCTCTGTATCCTATCTTTTCTAATTTAGTTCAACATTCTAATTTAAGGGTTACATGAACTGAGCTTTGAAGACAATTATCTACTCTCAAGCATTTCACTTACTTTGTAATAGTAATAGTTCATTTGTATACAATTCCGTTTATGTTAATTATGTTAATATGACATATTAAGTGCATATAAAACTATAGAGTATCCTCTCCACAACAATAAACAGTAATGATAATCTACATACTAACTTATACTATTAATTTAAACCTTTAAAAAGATTTTCTTTCAGGTTTAGGATTAGGAGGCTAAGGCATATTAGGGAAAAATTCCAAATATCAAAAATTACAGTTTCTGGAAACAGACAAATTAGCATGATGTGGTTACTGTTATGAAACGATCAGATATATGCTTACAAATATATATTCTGTTTCTTCGTTTAACTTTGTAATGCATTATTTTTGGTAAGGATAAGAAAAGCATCCAAATGTTGAGATGTTTGTTTTCATTCCACTTCCCCCTATACTATGTTACATGCAGAAGCCAGACATGTGTACACATATCTAAGTACAGGTGCACATACACACATGAACACACATTCACCCTTTTGCATATATTCCAAAATAAAAAAAAAGTATGCTCAATTCAATTGCCATTATTTACACATAAATTAGTGACCACTTTCTGTTGTTGTTGTTGTTATGTGCTGTCGAATCGTTTGCGACTCATAGCGACCCTATGTACAACAGCCCTAAACCCTGGTCTATCCTGTGCAAATGGCATTGCCTCTGACACACCCATTCTGATTACCCCAGTCACTGAATCAATCTACCTCATACAGGGTCTTCCCCTCTTGCGTTGTCCCTTCACCCTACCAAGCATGATGTCCCTCTCCAAGGACCTGTCTCTCCTTACAACATGTCCAAAATATGTCAGACGAAGCCCAAGAATCCTTGCCCGCAAAGAGTAGCCTGGTTTAACCCTCTGCAGGAAGAATCTGTTTTCTTGGCAGTCCAAGGTACATTTAATACTCTTCTCCAGCACCACAGCTCAAAGGCATCAATTCTCCTTCTATCCTCCCTAGTCATTGTCCAACTATCTGATGCATAACAAGCGATTGCAAAGACCATGGCCTGTATCAGGCGCACCTTAATCTCCAGAGAGACACCGTTGCTCTTGAGTACTTTAGAGAGGTCAGACTTTCCCATCACAATACGTTTTTTGATTTCCTGGCTGCTGGTGCCAAGAGTGTTGACTGTGGAGCCGAGCAAACTGAAGCTGTGAACAATCTCAATCTCTTTGCCATCCATCCTGATGCTACCAATTGGTCCACCAGAAGTGAGAATCTTTGTCTTCTTGACATTGAGCTTCAGTCCATACTAAAGGCTGCAGTACTTGACTCTCTGTAGCAAGTGCATGAGGTCCTTCTCGGGTTCTCTAGCACAATTTAAAATATTTTATTACAAAGAACTCTAATTAGGGATGAATCTGAAATAGGAATAATGTTCTTTCAAGAAGAAACATTGTAAGATCTGATTTATCTAAGCTATCTATTCACATTAGTCATATTGAAAGGAGAAATTATTTCTGATATAGGAAAACCACTAAAGTTCATTATGTGAAGGGCTTCCTGCTGAGTACTTCTGATAAAAAAAATGCAATTTACTAACATAAGCCATATCTAATAGAGTGTACTGTTTTTGGACAAGAATAAACTTATTATTATAATCTATGAATATAATTCATAATGTAGTCCATGATATTTGAAACTTTGAATTTTTTACTATTTCTACACTATGCATAGTGTGTACTTGTGTATAATGATGGGGACAGCTCACAGATAACAACAGTGTGTCTTAAATAAAATCTAAATATTTCCATGTTTATTTCCAAAGACCTGCCCTGCACAATATTCTAAGTAAATATTGCCCCCTTCAGTTCATTCTGAAGGTAAGCACAGTAGTCAATGGAATGCTTATTTTTTTCACAGCTGCATTAAAATTGACTCCAAAAAACCCCACTGCAGCCAAGATAACTCAAGAGGGATTCACCTTTGCTCAGATGAACAGTCTAGTTCTCTCCAAGGAAATATTTCAGCAAGAAAAAACATTTTGTTGTGTCTGAAGGGACTGGAAGGTCAAAATAATACCCACATTGACAATTAGACTGCCTTTGTTGTTCACTTCCCTGGAGTCCGACCAACTCATAGCTGGCTGGAGTAAATACTAGGGGAGGAGATAGTCCATCTTTTTCATGTAAAGCTGCTGGGGTGCAGTTCCCATGTATGCTTTGATTGAAGTGCAACTCCTTAGTACTAAGCCACCAGAGCTCCTTAGATTTTCTTCAAAACTGTCCTGGGAGGGACTAGAGAGCGTTATGCTGAGTGAACCAAGTGAGTCCCATATGGACAAATCCTGTATAAACCCATTATTGTAGAATGAGTATGAGGATCCAAGGGGGTGGAAGCAGAGGGGTGAAGATACAGAGGATAATCACAGGATTGTACAATTTGATGGGGGAGTGTGTGTGTGTGTGTGAAATTGTAAAGATTTGGTGTGAAAAACAGTGTATTCAAAGGGAGCTCTGGTGGCCTAGTGGCAAGAAGCTGCACTGCAATCTTAGAGGTACATGGTTTGAATCCACCAGATACTCTGCTGGAGAAGGAGGAGCAATTTGCTCCTGTACCAGTGAGATCTGATTTGATGGTACACATAGAAATAATAAAATAAATTTTAAAAAACCCAATGTATTCAAACTTTGTAAATACACAAGTACACGTATATATATGTTGTTGTTGTTGTAATGTGCCGTCGAGTTGCTTGCGACTCATAGTGATCCTATGTACAACATCCCTAAACTCTGCTCTGTCCTGCGCATATATCTTATAGGTGCTGGAGTATTCTATAAATTTTAGATATGAGTCCCCAGTTGCAAAATGGTCACAGGATATGAATAGACATTTCACCAAAGAAGATACTCACCTGGCAAACAAACACATGAAGAAATGTTCAAAATTCCTAGCTGTCAGAGAAATGCAAATAAGAACTATGAGATATCATCTCACTCAAGCAACAATAGTAAAGTTCAGCAGAGTAGCAAATAATAAATTCTGGCAAGGTTGTGAAGAGATTGGAACACTTCTTCACTGCTGGTGGGAGTGTAAAAGGATGCAACCACTATGGAAACTGGTTTGCGCTTTTTCAAAAAGTTGGAAATAGAAATACTATTTGACTCAGCAATTTCACTACTGGGGATATACCCTAAAGAAATCATGACCACCATCCAAACAGACCTATGCACACCCATGATAATTGCTGCATTATTTACAATAGCAAAGCGATGGAAACAACTCAAGCTCCCATAAACAAGCGAATGGATAGAAAATGATAGTATACAATGTAGTACTATGCAACATTGAAAAAACAATGACCTCAAAAAAATTACACAACATGGGTGACCCTGCAGGACATTATGCTCAGTGGAACATCTCAGTCACAAAAAACCAAGTACTGCATATCACCATTGTTATAAAGCAGGTCTGATATGGGAGTTTGGGAGGAGAATAGGATAAGAGGGGATAAATAATGAACACTGCACTGGCACAGGTGACGGAAAGAACTGTTTAAAAGGTATATCTGATGAAGCATTATATGTATGACAAGAGACCGGAATAAGAGGGACATTGAAAAGAGAAGCAAACAGCAATGAATGAATATCTTTTTTTTAAATGAACTGGGAAAAAAATGAGGGAGAGAGGGTATAAATGTGTAACAATTGATGAATGAAAATCTAACTTTTCTGTAAATTTTCCTTAAAATCACAATTAAAATTAAAAATTTTATTAAAAATAACTTTATAGGCTTCTTTGAAGTACCATAGACTAAAACATTGAACACATAACTTTCTAAACCACAGATCATTTAAACAAAGGTTGAGATTATGAAATCCTGTTGCTTTAGGCACAAAGGAGACATTTCAGATGGAGAGAATTAAATTTAGCTAACTTTTATTGTGGTGTAATATCTTTAGTAATCTTCAGTTCTTTCCAGTGCATTCTGCTTTTTGAGGAAGGAAGAAAATTATTAAAAAGACTCCTTGTTGTGTATAGGATATTTCATGAGAACTCTGAGAAATATTTGAAAAATACCTACTTTTTAGAATGAAATAAAATTAGACATATTAGCTTTTAAAATACTATTACTACAATAGCTAATTAACTTAAACCTAGTTCTATGTTCAACTCTACAATTTTCCCACCAGTAGAGATTGTCAAAGAAATGGCAATCAATCATAGACAGAAAAGATTTACACCATGGAAGATAAAAATGTAGCTTTTCTTTTCACAACAGAAGATGAAAGAGGTATGTTAAATGCCTTTATAGTTTGAGGTTCCTTTTTAAATTCAATAATTTTAAATTCTTTAACTCTCTTTGCAAACTATAAACATTCCTGCTGACTTTCAGTTATATATGGCCATATCATCAAATGAAAAAATACAAGCCATGTTTATAGTATTCAAATATCAGTTTTGTTGTTGCTGTTGTTATGTGCCGTCGAGTCGTTTGTGACTCATAGTGACCCTATGTACAGCAGCCCTAAACCCTGCTCTATCCTGTGCCAATTGCACTGCCTCTGACAAACCCATCCTGATTACCCCAGTCACCGAATCAATCCATCTCATAGAGGGTTTTCCCCTCTTGCGCCGTCCCTCCACCCTGCCAAGCATAAAGTCCCTCTCCAAGGACTTGCCCCTCCTTGCAACATGACCAAAGTATGTCAGATGAAGCCCCAGAATCCTTGTCTCCAAGGAGTAGCTTGGTTTAACCTTCTCCAGAATGAATCTGTTTTCCTGGCAGTCCTTGGTACATTCAATATTCTTGTCCAGCACCACAGCTCAAAGGCATCAATTCTCCTTCTCTCCTCCCTAGTCATTGACAAGTGATTACAAAGACTATGGCCTGTATCAGGCACACCTTAGTCTCTAGATAGACACCGTTGCTCTTGAGTACTTTAGAGAGGTCCCTAATGGCAGACTTTCCCATCACAATACGTTTTTTTATTTCCTGGCTGCTGGTGCCAAGAGTGTTGACTGTGGAGCCGAGCAAACTGAAGCTGTGAACAATCTCAATCTCTTCGCCATCCATCCTGTTGCTGCCAATTGGTCCAGTGGTGAGAACCTTTGTCTTCTTGACATTGAGCCTCAGTCCATACTGAAGGCTGCAGTCCTTGACCCTCTGCAGCAAGTGCATGAGGTCCTCCTCAGTTTCAGTAAGCAGGGTTGTATCATCTGCATAATACAGATTGTTAATAGATCATCCACCGATCCTGTCACCATGTATATTTCACCAAAACAGATGACAAATTTAATAGCAATGGTAATTTTAGTTTTTTTAAAAATACAAAACCAAATAGATGAACGGGACCTTCTAAGATTCAAATCCTTATGCACATCCAAAAACTTTTCCAATGCGATAAAAAGGGAAGCCACACACTGGTGAAAAAAGATTTGGTAATGGCATGTCAGACAAGGAACTTATATCCAGAATTTATAAAATACTCAAGCACCACAACAAGAAAAAGGTTAAGAACACAGTTGAAAAATGGGAACAAGATAGGAACAGACACTTCACCAAAGAAGACATTCAGATGGCAAACAAACACATGAAGAAATGTTGAAAATCCCTAGCTCTAAGAGAGCTGCAAGTCAAAACAACTATGAGATATCATCTCACCCCAGTCAGAATAGCAAAAGTTAACAGAACTGCAAACATCAAATTCTGGCAAGGTTGTGTAGAAACTGGAACCTTTATTCACTGTTGGTGGGAGTGTAAAATTGTGCAACCACTATGAAGGCAGGATCGCACTTTCTCAAAAAGTTGAAAATAGAAATGCCATTTGACCCAGCAATTCCACTACTGGGAATATACCTGGAAGAAACAATAAATGCCATCCAAGCAGATATATGCACATCCATGTTTATTGTGCCTTTGTTCACTAAAGCAAAGAGTTGGAAACAACCTAAGTGCCCATCAACAAACGAATGGATAGAAAAGTTGTGGTATATTAACACAAAGGAATACTATGTTGCATTGAAAAGCAAGGAACTCATGAAATATTATAAAAAATGGGTGACCCTGGAGGACATTATACTGAGTGAAATATCTCAGTGACAAAAGGACAAATACTGCATAGCCACTGTTGTAAAACAGGACTGAGAAATATGGGATAAATTATGTATATTGCATTGAAACAGATGAGGGAGAGAACTGTTTAAAAGGGATATGTGATTAGGTATTATTGTCATGACAGGAGTCCTGAATGAAGACTGTATAGTGGAGTGGACTTGGGAGGAGGGCTTGTGTAACAATGAAAGGAGTTTTCTTTCACTTTTCAAAGAGAAGAGTGAACTGGGGGAGAGGTTGGGCAGGGAGAAAAGTACAACAATGAATGAATGGAAATCCAAAGTCTCTGCAAACTTTCACTAAAATTAATAAAATAAAAACACCCCAGAGAGAAATAAAACAAAAAAATCTAAAACCAAATCTTAATTCATAAAGTACTTTGAAAATCCACTGAAATAGAGTTAATGATTTATTTATTTTTTATTTTCTTGTTCTCTTCTTTTTCTCTTTGTGTCAGTGGAAATTTACATATATGCATGCATGTTATTTTTTTAGAAATAAGCTATGCTAAATATTTTAAATACACAGAGAATTAGACAGCAGAGAAAAATGTAAGAAATTGGATTATATTTCACTGTTTATTATAGCCTTCATCATGGAAGTCTTCACCTTTACTCCTGTCAGGCATTCTTTATTCTTCAGGATTTTGTTTAATTAGCACCAGTTAGAAGGGCTATTAGAAGGCTTTGGTGGCCTAGTGAGTAGAGTTGTGCTGCTAAATCAAAGGTGGTATCACTCTCTGACAGTTCAAATTCACGGGTGCTCGAGGGAGAAAGGTAGACAATCTCCTCCTGTGTAATTTAAAGCTTGTGAAAAGCCTTTGGACAGTCAGCTATAAATTAGTTCTGACTCAACAGCAGAACTGTTTTTTGGAGAGAGGGCTAGTAGCAATCCCAAAGGCATGTAGTTAAAATTCCCCTGGCTACTATGTGGGAAGCAGCTTGGAAGCAACGGTGACATCCACTTCTGTAATAGTTTGCCTCTGGAAACCCTATGAACCTGGAAGAAGGATGAAAGTCACACAAGTGTTGAGGACTTTCATTCAAAGGGTCACCGTGATTTGCCTACGACTCGATGGTACTTAACAAAAATAACATCAACATAGAGAGTGATCAGTTGGCCTAGTGGACAGAAAGTGATGCTAACCAAGCCAAAGGTGGGTAACTCTAATCCTCTGCCCTCAGGCCTGTTTTTAATTGTTTTTGGTCAAACATTCTTCTAGGTCGTATAGCCCTGATGTATCCACTTTCCGTACAGAGGTAACTTGTGTTTGCTGTGAAGCTGAACACTGTGACACTGATGTGTCACATGCGTTAATGGTTACCCATGGCGGACAGTGTTGGGCGGCGCTCCCCAATTAAAACAAGCTTGGAAGCAGGAGTGGCATCCACTTCCATAATAGCTTGCCTCCAGAAACCCTATGAACCTGGAGAAAGGATAAAAGTCACACAAGTGTTGAGGACTTTCGTTCATAGTGTAGCTATGAATAGCCTACGACTCAATGGCACTTAACAACAACAACTACTACTATGTGGGAGAATGATGGGCAGCTCCTCATTTAAGATTTACTGCCTCTGAAAACTCACTAGAGCCTCAGCTATGGATGGGTTCAGACTTGAAGACAAGCAACAACTGCTTAAGCAGGCAACTCTTCTCTATGAAAGTTCCTGGGTGATATAAATAATTTGCTTTTAGTTACTAAGTAAAAGGGAACTCTAGAGGTCTAATGGCAAGAAGTTGCACAGCAGTCCCTGAGACATGGTTCCAGGACACCACATGACCCACAGGAGAAGGATGGGCAATCTCCTCTGTGTGATTAACAGCCTCTAAAAGCCCACTGCAGGATCAGCTTTGGGTCAGTTCTGATCTGACTCTTTGGTACACAACAACTAACAGGATGTTGTTGTTATTGTTGTTGTTGTTGTTATGTGCTGTCAAGTCGAACAATTGATCTGAACCTTGTCCTATCCTGTGCCATCTTCACACTTCATGACACTTTAGAGCCCATTGTGGCAGTCACCTGGTGAATCGATCTCACCAAGGGTCTTCCTCTTCCCTGATCTTCTACCCTTCTAACCATAATGTCTCTCTCCAAGGAATAGCCCTCTCCTTGCAAAATGTCCAAAGTATGTGTGAGGAAGCCTCATAATCCTTGCCTCCAAAGAGCACTCTGGCTGCACCCTCTCTAAGACATATTTGTTCTTTTTTTCAGTCTGTGGGGTCTTCAGTGCTCTTCTCCAACACCACAACTCAAAGGCGTAAATTCTTTTCCTATCATCTCTATTCATTGTTCAGCTCTCAGATGCACAGCAAGTGATCAGAAAGACCATGGCCTCAATCAGACCCACCTTGTCCTCAAACTGACATCAGTACTCAAAAATTTGTAGAGGATGCTATTTGCAGACTTTTCAAATGCAATACAATCTCATAATTTCCTGATTACTGGTACCAAGAGTGTTTATTATGGATGCAAGTACGATGAAGTTGTTGTTACTGCTGACATTTTCAATCTTTTCTCCATCCATCATGATTCAGAACCACCCAGTGGCACTGCAGAAGAAATGCCTAGAGATTTTTTTTTTCTTTTCTGTAAGATAACAATCCTTGAAAACTCTCTGGAGAGACTGATTCAATGGCGACAAGTTTTTTATTCTTTACCAATTTACCCTGTTTATTACCTTCAAAGCAACTGATCATCTTACAGAAAATCATTCATTCACTTATTTACACATTTACATGTTGAACATCTGTTAACTACTTTATCTTGAATACCTATATTCAATGAAACAGTTGAAAGAATAAATTAATTTTTCTATGTTATCAATTTTTTAAGAACATTAATTAAAATACTAAAATCTTAATTTAGATCTTAATGTAAATATGGGACAATCTCAATAATTTCTTACTTATTTATTTTTTAAATCTAAGAAGTGTTTACTGTGCATCTATAGTGGGTCAGCCCCTTCCAGTCTGTCAGCTAGGCAGCTATCCTCCAGATTTCCTGGCAAAGACAGTGAGTAGTCCAAGGCTTCATCTATTGATTGAAACATGCCAATTTGTATCCTATTGATTCCTAGGACTTTTTTTTTTTTGTCAAAAATGTTACTTTCATTATAAATTGAATTATGTAGTTTATTACCATTGGCTCTTAGTCATCTGCTACTACCTGTAATTTTTTGTGTTGAACAATTTTTTTTGGTACAGTGACTGTGTAATTTTTGATTTGTTTTCTGTTTTTCTATTTAAATAAAATTTTTATTTTATATTAGTTTACTTACAAAGTTCATATACATTGTTTTGCACACTGGATCTTTCCCATTTCCTTTACCCACCCCTGCTTTTACCTATTAGATTGTGCGACTATATGATTAACTACCACCACCCTACCCCCCTACTGCCCCACCAGTACTCATCTTCTGCTCCCATCCTCCCCTTGATCCTCATACACATCCTACAATAATAGTATTATACAGCATTTTTCCTTATGAGACTAAGTTAGTTCACTTAGCTTAATGCTCTCCAGTCCCTCTCAAGTTAGTGATTTACAAAATCATTGCTCCTGCATTGTCAATCCACTTGATTGTGGTTTAACATTTGGGCTGTTTCCATGTACTTGTGATGGTGAATAATGCTGCTATGAACATTGGTCAACAATTTTACATTTGTGCCTCAGTTCTCACTTTCTTGGGGTATATTCCAAACATTGGAATAGCTGGGTCATATGGAATTTCTATGTTCATCTTTGAGGAAATTCCAAACTGCCTTTCAGAGTGGTTGTACCATTTTACAATCCCACCGAATATGTATAAGAGTTCCTATCGTGCCACATCCTCTCCAACATTTATTACTTGCTGTCTTGTTAAACTTTGCCACTGCTACTGGAGTAAGAAGGTATCTCATTGTGGTTTTGATTTGCATCTCTCTTATTGCCACCATTTTTGAACATTTCTTTATATGTCTATTGGACATCTGAAAATCTTCCTCTGTGAAAAGTCTTTCCATATCTTTTGTCCATTTTGTAATTGTGTTATCAGTTGTTTTTTTTTTCTTGTAGAGGCCCTGCAGGATTTGGTAAACTTTTGATATGAGACTCTTGTCTGAAATGATTTTTTTTTCTCAAATGATTTTTCCCAGTCAGAGATTTTCTTTTCACTCTGTTGGGAAAAGTCTTTTTATGCTCACAAGGATTTACTCTTTAGAAGATTCCATTCATCCATTTTATCCTCTTCAGATTGTGCATTTCTGGCTTTATTTGGCCATCTCTTTATACCATAGTCAATGCCTTCTATGCTAGATATCTCAGTTTGGCTCTTATGAACTTTATTGTTTAGGGCTTTACTCCCAAGTCTCTGATCCACCTTGAGTTGATTTTTTTGTTTTTACTTGATGTGAGATGTGGATCCTGTTTCAGCTTTCTGCAGGTAGCAGTCCAGTTTTGCCAGCACAATTTGTTGAAGAGGTTGTCATTTCCTCATTTGTAGGTTTTATTTCTTTATCAAATATCAGTTGATCATAGATCATTTCTGGGTTCTCAATTCTGTTCCATTGGTTTATGTGCTTTCCCTTGTACCAGTACCATGCCGTTTTGGTTATTATTGCTGTTAAGTAGGTTTTGGAGTCAGGGAGTGCTATTCCTCCCACTTCATTTTTTGTGTTTCAGAAGTGCTTTGTTTAGTTGGGGTACCTTTCCTCTCCAAATAAACTCGACAATTTCCCTTTTGATCTCCTTGAAAAATTAATTTGGTATCTCTATTGAGATTGCAACGATGTTAGTCTAGATACTGTGTGCCTAATCCAGTCCATGGTCTTTGCAATTACGTGTTATGCTTCAGAGAGCTGGACAATGATTAAGGATGACAAAAGAATTGATGCTTTTGTATTTTGGTGCTGTAGAAGAGTCTTGAACATACCATAGACTGCCAAGAAAATAAATAGGTCTATCTTGGAGAGGGTGAAATCAAGTTTTTCCTTGGTGGCTAGGATTTTGAAGCTCCACATCACATATGGCCAGGAAAGACTGGTCCTTGGAAAAGGATATCATGCTCAGAAGGGTGGAGGGACAGTGCAGGAGAGGAAAATCCCCAGATGAGATGGTTTGATACAGTGATTGGGCCAATGGGAGCTGTTATGTCAGATTTAATGAGACTGGCTCAGGGTAGGGAAGGGTTCAAAGCTGCTGTACAAAAAAAAAAAAAAGCTGCTGTACATAGGGTCAGGGTCACTATGGGTCACAGGCGATTCAATGGCACATAACAACAACAATATTGGGGTTGTGTTGAACATGCACATTGTTTCTGGTAGGCTAGCCTTTGTCATAATATCGAGTCTTCCTATCCATGAACAGAGCACATCTTTACATTTTTTTTAGCTCTTTTATTGTGTCTTGGAGAAATTTTCTGTAGTTTTCCTTGTATAAGTCTTTTGTGTCTCTAGTTACGTTCACTTCCAAGTATCTCAGTTTGTGGTTGGCTATTGTAAATGTTATGGCTTTCTTGATTTTCTTCTTTGAGTTCTCTTTGTTACTGTTAATGAATACCAGTGATTTTTGGATAAAGATCTTATATCTAGCCACTCTACAAAATTGATCTACTAGCTCTAACAGTTTTGGTTTTGTGGGTTTTTTGGTTGTTGTTGAGTCCATGGGGTTTTCTGTGTACACTATCATATCATTTGTATGTAGTGATTGTTTTACCATTTCTTTGCTGATCTGGATAGCTTTTATTTCCTTCTCTTTTCCTATTACCATGCCAAGGACTCATTGTATCCTTGCCCTCTTCTTTTAATGCTTCCTAAATTGTTCCAAATTTTGTCCATAGCACCACTCTCAATATTTCAACTTGAGGCTTGATTTTTTAAAAAATTTGTTTTTGAGTTCTTTCAGTTTGACAAATGCCATGCAAGCTTTTTACATTTTATTCTCTGACTTCAGGTCCTTGCACACTTCATTATGATATTTTGCTTTGTCTTCTTGAACTGCCCTTAGCAATTTTCATCGTCTTTTCTGAAATCCATTTTAGTTGTTTGGTTTATTTCCCCCCACCTCCTATGATCTTGTAATGGCCTTTTTTCTCTCTTGGATAATATACTTGATGTGATCCCACAGTTACTCTGGTTCTCTATCATTGGTGCTCAATGCTTCAAACCTGTTTTTGAGGTTATTTTTAAATTCTGATGAGATAGACTCAAGGTCATATTTTTATTCTTATGGACTAGTGTTAATTTTCTTCAGTTTCAATTTGAACTTGCACATGAATAATTGATAGTCTTTCCAAAGTCACACCTTGCCTGGTTTTGACTGCTGATACTGAGCTTCTTCAACAATTCTTTCTACAGGTATAGTCAATATGATTCCTGTACAGTTCATTAAGTGGAGTCCATATGTAAAGTCTACTTTTGTGTTTTTTAAAAGGTATTTGTTACGATAAAGTTGCTGAGCATGCAAAATTCAGTAACTTTATTTCCAGTATCATTTCTGTCACCATGTCCATACTCTTTGACTACTGTTCTTTCCGCATTGTTTCCAGCTTTCACATTCTGTTGTGATATGTGCCATCAAGTCACCTACGACTCATAGTGACCCTGTGAACATTAGCTCTGAACTCTCGCTATCTTGAACCAATCTCATCGTCTCCAACATACCTGATCCCATTTCTCGAGTCACTGAGTCAATGCATCTCATCCTGGGTCTCCTTCCTCTCCTGCGCTGTCCTTCAACCCTTCCAGGCATGATACCCCTCAGCAAGGACTGGTCCTTCCTGGCCATGTACCCAAAGTACATGAGATGGAGCTTAACAATACTTGTCTTCAGGGAGCAGCTTGGTTTCATCCTCTCCAGGACAGATGTGTTTGTTTTCCTGACAGTCTATGATATGTTCAACACTTATTAATGCCTCTTGGTTGCATGTTTAGTCAATTTTGGGCTGCAAAATTTGATAGAAATTCTCAGTTACTCCTTTTTTGGCTTTAGTTGTTTGGTTCATGTATTTGAATACTAGTAGTATTAACAAGGAAACTCTCATGATTTAGTGGCAAGAAGCTGCAATGCAATTCTGAAGGCATGTCGTTTGAATCCACCAGCTGCTCTGTTGGGGAAAGATGAGTAATTTCTTCCTGTGTGATTAACTGCCTCTGAAAACCCACCAGTTTATCAACTCTGGGTCAGTTATAAATTGACAGCAAACAGCAGCAGTAGCAGCAGCAACAACGATATTAACATTTCTTCCTTCCTTATGTGCATATGAATAGTATCCTATTACTCATATAATGTATTTTAGGATGGATCTTGCAATTACCTTTTCTGCTGTGAATGAAACACCCAAGAAAGATGATATCAAAGAATGGGAAAATTCTAGAACAATGTCATTAATTTCACATGCAAGGAAAATATTGCAAAAGACTATCAAAAAATGTCTAGAAAAGAGCCAGAAATTGGGATCTCCCAGAAATTCGAGCAAGATTTAGAAGAGGCCATGGTACTAGGAATATCATTGTTGATGTCGGATTATGGCTGAAAGCCAAGAGCAGCAGAAGAAAGTCTATTTGTGTTTTAATGACTATGCAAAGATATTTGACTGTGTGGATCATAACAAACTATTGCTAAAACTGAGAAGAACAGATATTCCAGAACATATAATTATGCTCATATGAAATCTATGCTTAGATTAAGAATTTGATGTCCCTCCCAAGATTTAAAATCAGAAAGGGGGTGTTTCAGGAATGTATCATTTCTTGAAACTTAGTCACCCCTATAAGGACAAATACTGTATAAGATGATAATTGTAGAACATGTAAGAGAATCCAAGGCAGGGAGGGGAGCAGAGGGATGCGGATGGTCGGGGTGGGGGAAGGCTTAATCATACAGTAGTGCATTTGACTGGTGGAGGAAGGGATGGGGAAAGGAAAGGGGAAAGATCTGGTGTGAAAAACAGTGCATACAAACTTTGTAAGTAAACTAGTATAAAGGTTTGGGGTTTTTTTTTAACTTTCTGCTACTTTATTTACAAAATTTAAATACTTCGTTTTTAAGAACAAATTATTTCCATTTCCTTCAGCCTGCCCCCATCAAATTGTACAACCCCATGATTAATGCCACCTTCCCTTGCACATCTCATCCCTCTGCTTCCACCCTCTCCCATCCCTTTTGGATCCTTATACTCATTCTACAAATAATGGTTTTCTATAATACTTATTAAAAAAGCCCCAAATAACAGAAAAAAGAAATATGCTGTTAAGTAAGGTGGTACTCAAAGTGTGCTGTGTAACAGAAAATGAATTATTTAATTTTATTTAAGAATTGATACCTATGTGTCATTGAAAAACCTGTTTTTTTAACTCTGTGTTTAGAATTTTACAGAATCAACATAAAGATTAGGTATTTTCAATGTAAATTTAGAATCTAACTTGTGATGTGTACAATGGGTAAAATACAAGATTTTTTAAGACTTAATTTGACTAAAAAACCACAAAATCTTAATGAACTGATTCTATTTTGGATACATAGCGACCCTATGTACAACAGCCCTAAACTCTGCTCTGTCTTGTGCCAATCGCACCATCTCCGATACCCTCATCCTGATTATCCCAGTCACTGAATCAATCCACCTCATAGAGGGCCTTCCCCTCCTGCGCTGTTCCTCCACCCTCCCAAGCATGATGTCCTTCTCCAAGGACTGGTCTCTCCTCACAACATGTCCAAAGTATGTTAGACGGAGCCTCAGAATCCTTGCCTCCAAGAAGCCAACCAGTTTAATCCTTTCC
>NW_006400154.1:811754-812658 GCF_000299155.1 Elephantulus edwardii
CTCTATTTGCAACTTTTTGAGAAAGCGCCATACTGAGATTAAGACAGGTTTGAAAGCAGGATTAGCATCCACTTTCTAAATCACATGCCTCAGGAAACTCTACGAACTTGGTGAAATAATGTAGTTATAGAAAGGTTTTGTGTCTTTTGTTCATCAAGTTTCTGAGTCATGCTTGACTTGATGGCAATCAACACTAACAACAACAACATATACAGACATATATACATTAGCGCAGAATTGCTGTTTTAAACATCAACATCCCAGAAGATCTGTTGCAGTAGCAAGATAAGGCTACAGTTGACTTCTTAACTAATAATCTTCTCCAGGATATTGTTAGAAAATTGTCCTCTTTCACAATCCAGTGATGAAGCATTTCAGGATAAAAGCAATCACTTTAAATGAGGTACAAATAATGAAATACATAAAATTTATCAGAGAATAATACAGAATCCTACATTTGGATTTATTTAAAAAATGTTAAATTCTTAGACTTATGCTAAAATAAGCCAAGTATAAAAATAAGTGAAACAAGCTGTTTATGGGGTTGAGCAGGGTATTGAGGAGAGGTAATGAGTATTGAATACCAAAGGGTATAGGTGTGTTTTTTGGGACATAATGTTTTAAAGTTACATAATGGTGATGGTTGTTAATCTTATACATATGTATAAACATGTAATGTAATTATATATTTATGTGTATGTTGTTATATGCAGTAGTGTCAGAACTGACTCATAACTGACCTTCCAGGGGGTTTTCAAAGATAGCAAATTGTACCAAAAGAGATAGTTCACCTTTCTTCCATGGTGCACCTGTTGAATTTGTTGAATTTGTATCATATGTCTTTGGGTTGGCAGTGCAACTTTATTCCCCTAAGCTACCAGATCATTCTCTCTCTCTCTCTCTC
>NW_006400154.1:815651-820657 GCF_000299155.1 Elephantulus edwardii
CACCACAGCTCAAAGGCATCAATTCTCCTTCTATCCTTCTTGGTCACTGTCCAACTCTCTCAATTATCACGTTGTCGTTGTGGTTGTTAAGTGCCATCGAGTCACCTGCAACTCATAGCGACTATGTACAAAAGCCCTAAAACCTGTTCTATCCCGTGCCAATCTCACTGTCTCCAACACACCCACCCCCATTACTCCAGTCACTGAATTAACCCATGTCATCGAGGGCCTCCCTCTCCTGCACTGTCCCTTTACCCTCCCAAGCATGATGTCCTTCTCCAAGGACTGGTCCCTCATTGTAATATACCCAAAATATGTCAGATGAAGCTTCAGAATCTTTGCCTCCAAGGAGCAGCCTGGTTTCACTCTCTCCAGGCTAAACCTGTTTATTCTCTTGGCAGTCTATGATAGAGTCAGCACCCTTCTCCAACACCACAGCTCAAAAGTATCAATTCTCCTTCTATCATCCCTAATCACTGTCCATCTCTCTGATGCTTGGACCACAACAAACTGCAGCTGACTCTGAGAAGTTAGGGAATCCCAGAACACTTTATTGTGCTTATGCGAAACCTATACTTAGACCAGGAGGCAGTCATCAAAACAGAGTAAGGAAATACAGCACGGTTCAAAATTGAGAAGGGTGTATACCAGAGATGTGTGCTATCTCCATAACTTTTTAATCTATATGCAGGACCGATTATCTGGGAGGCTGGGCTCTGTGAGGAGAAATGCAGCATCAGAATTAGAGGAAGACTCATCAACAATCTGTGGTATGCAGATGACATAATCGTGCTTTCTGAAACTGAGGAGGACCTGAAGCACTTGCTGCAGAAGGTTAAAGACTGTGGACTTCATTATGGATTGAAGCTCAATATCAAGAAAACAATACTCATTACTGGGCCAATTGGCAGCATTATGATAGATGGTGAAGAAATTGATATTGTTAACAGCTTTAGTTTGTTTGGCTCCACAATCAACACACTTGGCACCAGCAGCCCAGAAATTAAAAGATACATTGCATTGGGAAAATCTGCTGTCAGAGAACTCTCCAAAATACTGAAGAGGAACAATGTCAGTCTGGAGGCTAAGGTGCACCTGATACAGGCCCTAGTCTTTGCCATCACTTGCTATATTATTTTTAATATATATATATAATGGAGGAATTCCATGGAATCACTGTACACCCCCCCAAAAAAACAGTCTAGAGGGAAATATTTCAGAACATATCATATGATCCCTACGTATATGTACTATTTCAGATGGTTTTGAATGATCTTCAGCAGTATTTTGCTAGCATGTGATATCAATTATATCATTCAATAATTTCCCCATTCAATTGGCTCACCCGTCTTGGGAATAGGAACAAATATAAAACTCATCCAATCCATTGGCCAAACAGCCATCCCCCAAATTTCCTGGCATAGACCCATGAATGCATCCAAGGCTGCATCTGTTAACTGAAACAAGTCAATTGGTATCCCATGGATTCCCAGGGTCTTCCACTTCCTCTTTAATTAACATCGGCTCCCGTTACTATGGTACTTTCTGAAAATTTTCAGTGTCCATCAATTCTTTCTGATACAGTGACTCTGTGCATTTCTTCCGTCTTCTTTGGAAATGGAGAAGAGACAGAAACTGTCAATAGTTTCTTCTTGCTTGAATCCACAAATAACACCCTTGGTATGAGCAGTCAGGAAGTAAGGAGATGCATTACAATGGAAAAATCTGCACTTAGAGACCTTTCCAAATTATTGAGGAATAATGATGCCAGTTTGAGGACAAGGTGCATCTGATTGAGGCCATGGTCTTTCCAATAACTAGCTATGCATCTAGACCTGGACAATGAATAAGAATGACAGAAAAAGAATTGATGCCTTAGAGCTGTGGTGTTGGAGAAGAGCACTGAACATTCCATGGACAGCCAAGAATACAAGTAGATATGTCTCTGAGAGGGTGCTGCTAAAGTGCTCTTTGGAGGCAAGAATGATGAGGCTTAACCTAACCTACTTTGGACATATTGCTAAGAGGTGTTATTCTTGGAAAAGGACATGATGATGGGAAGGGTGGAGGGTCAGTGAAGGAGAGGAAGTCCCTCAATCAAGTGGATTGACAAGGTGACTGCTGCAATGGGCTGTTGTGTGTCAGGAAGTATAAGGATGGTACAGGCCAGGACTGGTTTCAGATCTTTTGTTCATAGGGTTGCTATGAGTCATACTTGACTCAATGGTGCCTGACAACAACACCAACACTAACCATATGATCAAAAGCCAATTTTAATGAAAGAAGAAATTCAAACTGCACTGAAGACATTAGGAAAATATAAGGCACCAAGAATCAATCAGATATCAATCAATACGTTTTAAATGACAAATACAGCCCTGGAGTTGCTCACCTGTGCATGACAGGAAATTTGGAAGAGAGCTATCTGGATGACTGACAGGAAAATATCAATATTTTTTCCCATTCCCAAGTAAGGTGATAATACAGAATGTGGAAATTTATCAAACAATATCATTAATATCACATGCAAGCAAAATACTGCTGAAGATTATTAAAAAATAACTAGAACAGAGAACTGTCAGAAATTCAAGCTCATAAAAGGGGCTTAGAAAAGGCCATGACACCAGAGATATAATTAGTGATGTCAGATGGATCCTTGCAGAAAGCAAAGAATACCAGAAGAATGCCTATTTGTACTTTATTGACTATGCAAAGATATTGGATGGACGCTGTATCAGAACAAATTATGGCCAACATTGAGAAGAATGGAAATCTCAGAATACTTTTTGTGCTCATGCAAATTCTAAGGTAGATTGGCACAGTGGGTGAAGCAGGTGGCTATGAGTCAGAATAAACTAGATAACATTAAACAACTATTATGCCAAAGAAGTACTTTATAAAACTTGGTGGGGGAGGGGTTGCTTAAGAGTTTTTCTTTTACTTATCAAGGATAAAAGTGAATTTGGGAGGAGGGAGTGGGCAAGGAGAAAAGTGCAACAATGGATGACTGGAAACCCTAAGTCTCTGTAAAACTTTCATTAAAATAAAAAAAAAATCCCAACAATTTGGTGGGGATTGGAAAAAAGTATATAAAAGTTTATTTTCCCTATGACTCATATCACAAGGATAACTATTATGAGATTACTTAAAAATAACTTTCAAAATTCCTAACACCCCAAAGAGTGTTTGGTGTGATTATCTCTAACTTTCACTGATAACAATGTATGAAACTAATAATAGATAAATTATAAATATTTTATCATATCATAATAATGTAATTTGTGGTTTCTACCTTAAAAATTTAAGATCATCATGTATTTAATAACTATTAAATATTATAAATGAACACATATATATATACTTGGCTCATTGGCACTGATTACCTTAGCAAAACTTCATACATTTACACCTTAGATACCATATTGCCCTTATATCCTTTCTTGTCTATTTCATATGAGACCTTGATAATCATATTAAACAAACTTCATTTATATTAAATAAGTCAGATGAGCAAAGGAAATCAATGTGGAATTTAGAGTACAGTGTTCTCTATGTAATACCTTTTTTCTGATCTCTTATAAAAGTGAATAATCTCGTGAATTGTAGTTTTTAATCTGTTTAACCTAAAAGTCATACTGGGAAGCTGTATGCTAAAATTTTCAACATAGACAGCTTCAGAATAGAAACTGATCAGTGAGAACTTGGTTGTTACTTCAGATTTAAACCAAATGTTGATGTGACTTTCATTGACCATACACACACACGTACATACGTGTGTGTATAATATATAGTTGTTTTGTTGCCGTCAAGTTGAGCATGACTCATAGTGACCCTAAGAACAAAAGACCTAAACCTTGTCCTATACCTATCATCGTTTCTCTAAATTCAGAGAGTTTTCAGAGGCATGTTGTTTAGAAAGTGGAAGCCACTCCTGCTTTTTAAAAAATATATATATGAATATATATTTCTAATATATATTACAAAGACATAGAGAGAATATATGTTGTTATTGTTATCTGCTGTTGAGTCACTTGTGACCCATAGTATCTCTATGTACAAGAGCCCTAACGCTGCTCTATTCTGTGTCAACCTCGCCGTCTCCGACACACTCACTCCCACCACCCCCATCACAGAATCAATCCATCTCATCAAGGGTCTTCCTGTCCTACACTGTCCCTCCATTCTCCCAAACATGATGTCCCTCTTCAAGGACCAGTCCTTCCTTGGAACACACCCAAAGTATGTCAGATGAAGCTTCAGAATCCTTAACTCCAAGGAGCAGTCCAGCTTCACCCTCTCCAGGACAAACATGTTTGTTCTCCTGGCAGTCCATGGTATATTCAACACTCTCCTCCAGCACTGCAGCTCAAAGGCATCAATTATCTTTCTATCATCCTTAGTCACAGTCCAACTCTTCCATGCATAGCACGTAATTGTGAAAACTATAACCTGGATCAGATGCAAATTAGTCTCCAGCCTGACGTCGTTGCTCTTCGGTACACTTGAGAAGTCCCTCACAGATTACTTTCTCAATGCAATTAATCTCTTGATTTCCTGGCTGCTGTTACCAGGAGTGTTGACTGTGGAGACAAGTAAACTAAAACTGTTAACTATCTCAATCTCTTCACCATCAAAACTGATGCTGCCAATTGGCCCAGTGGTGAGAATTTTTGTTTTCCTGATGTTGAATTTCAATCCATATTGAAGGCTAGAGTCCTTGACGTTCTGCATCAACCACTTCAGGTCCTTCTCAGTTTCAGCAAACAAGGTGTGTCATCTCCATAACGCAGGTTATTGATGACTCTTCCACCAATCCCGATGCCACATTCCTCCTTGTATAGCCCAGCATCTCGGATGATCTGTTCTGCATAGAGACTGAAAAGGTATGGAGACAAAATACATTCCTGATGGACCCTCTTCTTGATTTTGAACCATGTAGTGTCTCCTTGATCTGTTCTGATGACTTTCTAAGAAAAGAAAGAAAGAAGAAAGAAAGAAAGAAAGAA
>NW_006400154.1:827147-867462 GCF_000299155.1 Elephantulus edwardii
ACTCCTGTGGTATACATTGTAGAAATAATCCCCAGGGGTGAAGAAGATTGGATGTTACTGCCTTGATTGTCACTGTTGTTAATTATTCACTCATGGTGGCTTTATGAACAACAGAATAAAATGTTGCCTAGTCCTTAAAAAAAAAAATAGATAAAGACATTTATATAAAACCACACAAACTCAGTCTCCCTCTCTTTCTCTCTCTCTCTCTCTGTATATATATATATATTCAGACGCAGATTTAATTTTCCTGACAATCTAATGGGAGGTACGGTTCAAAACTTCTGAAGTTTGAGGTTGTTTAAAAATTATACGATTCAAAGAGACCTAGTTAGTTTCCTGCCACTGGAAGCATCCAACCATATATTGATGGCTCTCTGGCAAGGGCCATGAATGAGGGATTTGATAATAGCTTGAGTGTTTGGTTTTGATGACCTTCAAGGCACCATTCAACTTCAAGATTCTGATTCAGCAGTTCTGTAGTCAGTGCTGTGAGACTGCCAGCAAATCTAATGGAATCTAGCCCACATCAGTTAAAGCAGAGAATTGCATCAAGGAGATAAGAGATCTATTGTAACATTGTCTGGTCAGACCTCACTGAGTTCTGAAAGCAGGAATGATCCAGGATCCAGGTTTTGTAGAATCCAAAGCTCATACAATTTGAGGGGTCCTCTTTAGGATTACAAAATTAGAAATACAAAATTATGTACAAAAATTAGAATTTATTTAGAATGACACCAGAAATAATAAATTGAAAGGTACTGATACCACAAGTTTAAATATATGCTAATACCTTCATTAACTACTTGACCTACCTAAAACAAAAATTTTCTTTTCTGTATTTTGACTGAATATTGTTAGATCATTGCTTTATATAATGATGTTTTTGTAACTAGCATGCCTTATAGAGAGAAGAGAAAGAGAAAGAGAATTAGATTTTAACCAGCATGACTAGTTAAAAACTTTTTGATTATTTAGAAATGCTTTTGAAGCTTCACAACCAACTGGTAATGTTATGTAAATGTTTAGAATTATTGTTAGTTCTGTAAAATTACTCTCTAGTTTCCTTAATATAGGAATTACAACATTTCACATAATTACAAGCTTTTCTATGCATTAACTATTTTTAAATACTAGTTATGTCAATAATACTTACTAAGTTGTATTCAATATCAAGTTAGAATGTCAGAACAACTATTAAAGTTATAAAGAATATACCCTCCGGGAAATTCAGGAAAATTGAGGCAATGGTCTTTGTAATTACTTGCTATGCATCAGAGAGATGGAAAGTTACTAAGTATGACAGAAGAAGAATTGATGCCTTTGAATTGTGGTGCTGGAGAAGAGTCTTGAATGTACCATGGACCACCAAGAAAACAAATAGGTCTGTCTTGGAGAGGATGAAACCAAGTTTCTCCTTGGAGGTTATGAATTTGAAGCTCTGTGTCATATAATCTGGTCCTGTGGCCAGGAGGTACTGGTCCTTGGAGAAGGACTTCATACTAGGAATGGGGGGAGAGACAGCACAGGAGAGGAGAATCCCAGATGGGAAGGATTGATATAGTAACTAGGACAATGGAGGTAGGTGTTAATGATAATGGCTCAGGACAGAGCAGCTTTCATAGGGTCACTATGAGTCGCAGGCAACTCAATAGCATGTAACAACAACAGAAACAATTAGAAGATTTCCAGAAACTAATTCTATACTAGAGGCTGTTGTAATGTGCTGTTGAATTAATCACAACTCAAAACAACACTATGAACAATGAATCTGACAGTTGCTCTATCCTGTGCCATCCTCACCAACTCAGATATGTTCCAGTCCATTGTTAGAGTAACTGTGAATCCATTTGGTTAAAAGTCTTCCTTTCTTTTCCTGACCTTTCTCAGCATGATGGGTTTTTCCAAGGCCCTTCCTGACAACATGCCCAAGGTATGTGAGACAAAGTTTCAGTATCTTTTCCTCTAAGGACAACCTGTTGCATTTTCTCCAAGACAAATTTATTTGTTCTTTTGACAGTTAGTGGAGAGTTGGTATTCTTAAACTCCACAATTCAAAGACATTGATCTTTCTGCTGTCCTTATTAATTGTACAACTCTCATATGCATGGGAAGCAATTGAAAATCCATGGCTTGAGTCAGGAACATTTTAGTCTGTGAATTGATATCCTTGCCATTTGACACCTTTAAGAGGCCATTGATAGTAGATTTTTCCAATGTAACACTTATTTTTTAAAAAATTTCTTTACTGCTATTACCATGTATTTTAATTGTGGATCCAACAAAATAAAATTGTTGGCAATTTCCATTTTTTTATCTACCCATGATGATATTTATTATTGGTTCAATAATAGAATTTTGTTTCCTTAATGTTTACATGTAATTCATACTGAAGGATGTAATCCATTTCAGAAGATTCTGTTACAAGAGATATCATTGCTGATATCAGATGGCTTTTAGATAAGACAGAAAATACCAAAAGTATATTTGTGTTTTATTCATTATGTAAAAGCATTTGTCTGTGTGAAGCACAAAAATTTTAAATAACATTATAAATGGGAATCTCAAAATTCTTAATAGCACTCTTGTGAAACCTATGCATAGACAAAGAAGCAATTGTCTGAACAGAACAAGGGAATAAGGCATGGCTTAAAACTAGGAAAGGTGTACATTAGGGTTGTATCCTTTCCCATACCTATTCAATCTGTATGCTGAGAAAATTATGTGAGAAGCTGGACTCTATGAAGAAGAATGTCATATCAAGATTGTAGGAAGACTCCTTAACAAACTTCATTATGCATATAACACAATCTTGCTTGCAGAAGGTGAAGAAAACTTGAAGCACTTACTGCAGAAGATCAAAGATCTTTCCTTCAACATGTGTTATTTATTAATATCAAGAAAACAAAAATCTTACCACTGTACCAATAGGCAACAACATGATAGATAGAGAAATGATTGAAGTTGTCAATTACTTGATCTTACTTGAGTACACAAAGTACCACTTTAGGACAGAGTAGAAATGCTTACAGTTTCCAAAGCAATAAATCTTTACAGAAGCAGACTCTCTCATTTTATTTTTATATCACTGAAAAAAAAACACTAAAAAATAAAAACTATAGCCTTAGGGAATTCTGGTGGCCTAACATCAAGAAGCTGTGCTTCAATCCTGAAGGCACATGGTTCAAGGCCAACAGTTGCTCTGTGAGAGAAGGATGGATGTGATTTACTGCCTCTAAAAGCTCACCAGAGGGTAAGCTATGGGTCAGTTCTGACTGTATGATAAACAACACCAACAACATAACCTTCAATATAGATTGCATCTCTGCATACTGGAATAACTACTAATAACTTAGCCATCACAGAATTGACTGCAAACTACACAGATATATCCCACTCAATCACTACAAGCTATCTCCAACAAGTCGAATCCAAAATTGCATGTGGACCATCCAAAGTCACTTGACCTTAAGACATAGAAAGTCAAAGGAGACATAACCCACTGAAATTTAAGTAACTTTCTAAACAATTAATTTGCTCAAGAATAGAGCAAATTGTTTAACATGTTCACTGTCACTTGAAATATTCTGCAGAAATCAAAGTATTTTCTATCAACAAGAATATTACAGATTTTTTTTCAAAGAACAGAAACTGTATCCAAATATCTTGCAAGTTACAATTCAGTAACTTTTAATTTCATTTTTGAAAATAATTTCTTTTCAATTCAGTAACTTTTTTTAACCCTTAACCACATTGCTTTATAAATGCCTTAATGCCAAGCTCCAGGACCTGGAGATGTCGTGATTGGGAAGCTGGCAATGCTGCGCAGGGAGCTGGCAAAACCACACTGGGAGCACACTGAATTTGAGTGAAATAGCTTGTGGGGAATCACTGCTGTTTGGCTAGATCACGTGGAACCCCCTTAAACTCAATCAGATGTGAATGAAAGAGCTGGACCTCATTCTTGAAGGGAAAACCAAGGCTTCTTGGTTTGCCAATCAGGTCTTGGCACTCTGCCTTACATCTCCTCATATCCAGTCCATTAACTGCCTGTTGCCCAGAGCACTTTGGGCTGGCTTAGCTGCAGCAATTGTCTGACAGAGGAGGCTGCTTTCATAGACTTTTTTCTTTACCAAACTGAAGCAGATCCTCCTCTGGATCAGAAGGCAGAGAAAAACCAAGGCAGGGTCACTGCCCTACCTGCTTCTAGAGCAGTGACTTCAGATCAACAATCTCCTATCACCTCAGGAATGGAAAAACTCTACCAGAGCAATGTCATATAGCAGGCTACCTCATCCCCTTTGGGCTACTAAAGCCCAAAGCAAGATGTCACCCCCAGGTGACACAGTATCAATGGATTTCCTGAGGCCAGAAAGTCTGATGGAACATACTGACAAAAAATTTAAAAGAACAATGATTGAATATTTTCAATGGGTGTAAGAAAAACGTGAAGAATTACAGAACACTGCAAGCAAAACCAAGGAAGACCTTAAAAAAAATCTGCAACAATGCAGATAAAATAAATGAGGCATTAGAAGCTCTGGAAAAAAACCAAGAAACCATAATCCAAAATATGAGGCCCAATATTTCAGAGGTTGTTCCACATGATGAAGGGACACATGAACAGAGATGAAGAGATGGAACACAGACAAAGTGAAATAGAAGATAGAATTGTTAACACTGCTATGCTGTGGGGGTGGAGGGGTGGGGGAGGGGGAAGCAGAATTTAAAAGTAAAGAAAAGAATAAAACCTAAGAATAATGTGGGACATTTTCAAGAGAAATAACATGCACATAATTGGAATTCCAGAACAGGAAGAAGCAAGTAAAGGCACTAAAAAAGCTGTGTAAGAATTACTAGAAGAAAATTTCCCAGGCATAATGAAGAATGAGAAAATATATATTCAAGAAGCTAAGTTTTCAACATATAGAATAAACCACAAAAGAAAAACACTAAGGCATACTATAGTCAAATTTGCCAGAACCAAAGACAAGAAGAGAATTCTGAAAGCAGCGATGGAGAAACAAAGAGTAACCTATAAGGGAGAGCAAATAAGATTAAGTGCCAAATTCACAGCAAAAAGCATGTACACAAGAAGGCAGTGGAATGACATATATTGAACACTCAAAGAACATAATTGTCAACCAAGTATTGTACCCAGCAAAATTGTCCATCAAATATGAAAGGAAAGATCAAGATATTCCCAGAAAAGTAGCACATAAGAGAGTTTGTAAAAACAAGACCAGCATTGCAGGTAACACTGAGAGACGTCCTTCTTACAGAGTTGCCACTGAAAACTGGATGGACCAAAGTAACTAGCAACAACACCAAAAAGAACTCAGCAAAATAATAGTAATAAAACGTTTCCTCTCAAAATCACACTGAATGTGAATGATTTAAATGCACCACTGAAGAGAAAAAAAGTAGCATATTGGATAATAAAACAAAATCCATAATATGCGGTCTACAAGAGACACATCTGAAAAGTGGAGATACAGAAAGACTAAAAATAAGAGAGTGGAAAAAATATCCTAAGCAAATTGCAAGCAGAAAAAAGCAGAAGTGATGATATCAATCTCTGATAAAATAAATTTCAATACAAGAACCATCACAAAAGATAAGGAAGGTCACTACATAGTGCTTAAAGGGTCAATAGAAAAAGAGGACATAAGAATAATAAATATCTATGCACCAAATGATAGAGCTGCAAAATATATAAAACAAATATTAACAAAACTGAAAAAGGAAATAGACAACACTACTAGATTAGTTGGAGACTCCAATATGCCACTCTCAAGGAAAGATAGAACTACCAGAAAGAAACTCAACCAAGATGCTGCAGAATTAAAACACACAATAAACCAACTTTATATCATAGATATTTACAAGCTAATGCATGCCAGAGAAACACTGGATACCTTCTTCTCCAATGTGCATGGAATGTTCTCCAGAATAGATCCCATTTTAGGTCACAAGGAGAGCATCAACAAATTTAAAAACATAGAAATAATGCAAAGCATTTTCTCAGACCACAGTGTCACAAAATTAGAAATTAACGAAAAGAAGATAATGGAGGAAAAAATTAGAAATATAAATATTGTTTGACCCAGCAATTACACTACTGAAATACACCGTAAAAAAAACAGAACTGCAACCCAAGCCGATATATCCACACAATGTTTATTGCTGCTTTGTTCACAATAGCAAAGAGTTGGAAACAATCAAACTGTCCATCAACAAACGAAGAGATATAGAAGCTGTTGTATATCTACACAATGGAATATTATGCAATGCTGAACAACAATGAACTCAGGAAATATTACACAAAATTGGTGAGCATGGAGGACATTATGCTGAGTGAAATACTTCAGTTACAAAAGGACAAATACTGTATAGTGCCACTGTTGTGGAATGGGACTGACATCAGGGTTGGAGTGAGACTGAGAAAGATTGGATAAATTATGTATACTGTAATGAAACAGATGAGGGAGAGAACTGTTTAAAAGCAAGAGTCCAGAATGAAGGTTGCATAGTGGAGTGTCTGCGGGAAGGGGAATGGGAGGGATTGTAGACCAATGAAAGAATTTTTCTTTTACTTTTTCAAAGAGAAGAGCAAACTGGGGGGAGGGGTAGGCAGGGAGGAAAATGGCAACAATGAATGAATGGAAATCCAAAATCTCTGTAAAAGTTCATTAAAATTAATATATTTTTAAAAAGGACAAATACTTCATAATTTCACTTATAAAACAGGACTGACAGTAGGGTTGGTGAAAACTGAGATAAGGGGATAAATAATGTACATGCATTGAAACAGACGAGGGAGAGAACTGTATAAAGGATTATATGATTAGGTGTTATTGGCATGATAAGAACTCAGAATAACAGCTGCATAGTAAAGTGGACTGGGGTGGGGCGAGGGGGACTGTATAACAATGGAATATTTTTTTTTTCTTCCAGAGAGAAAAGCAAACTAGTGGGGACGGAGGTGGGGCAGGAAGAAAAATGTGCAGCAATGAATGGAAATCCAAGTTCTCTATAAACTTTCATTAAAATCTCATCTAAAAAAATTAAGAAAATACAGAACAGATCCAAGATTTACAGTCATCCACACAGATTAAGTACTACAGAGCAATGTGGGTGGGCTACACAACTGGCTGAGTAGAATATTACAGACTGTATATATGGCAGAGCTTTTGTGAAATGTGATTAGCTCTAATTATAAGGTAGATAATATTTTATATATACCCTCATTAATGAGTTCCAAGTTTCCTTCAGTAGCTGAAAAGGGAGTATTTATAAGAGGGTGTGGGGAAGGTGTTTTTGTTTTGCTTTTGCCTTGTGACAGTAAGCAGGTAACCTGCTTTGTGGGTGTCTTGTCCTCTGCGGGCTGGCACATGGTGAAGAGCAAGTATGGTGGTTGCTTACATGTAATCCTCCACTCCAGGTGAAGTTGCCCATAGATTTTTAATTCTTTCAGCTCAGTTTAGAACATGAATGTGACAGGACTAGTAAACCAGAAATCCCATAAATGGAGAGTAGAAAAGTTGTTAAATTCAGGAAACAACTGAAGTGTGAGTTTGATAGTTTTGCTCAGTGGACTATCTAGTAGAGCTTTTTTATTTTTTTATTTAACTATAAACAGCATTTCAATACATATACACAGGAGACTGAGAACTTCATGGGTGAACCAGGATTAATCATTTGCACAACTGAGCCATATTTGACATGGAGGGACTGATAAATAACTTGTGCTTTAATTTAGAAATTTGCCCCATTCCAAGTTTAGAGACCCGAATACTGATGGGATTCTTTTCCTTTAAAAAGTACAGGAAAAATAGGCTGAGAATGTAACCCATAGATACTACCACATCACACTCTGTCTGGTTTTCCTCAAAAACTTTTCAGATGAAATAGGGTGATACATGATGAAAATGTATTTTTTTTTTAATCCTAGGGTACTTGGGTGGTAAGGCCCTCCTTCAACGTTCCATACCAACCTTCAAGTGGTCCGGGAGGCAGCAGAAGGGCTGCTGCTGATAAAAGTGCCCCATGCATTAACCCTCATCCTAAACTATTATGTACAGTGTGGAGTATTTCTGTACTTAAGTTGAAATGAAGACTTACACCCCCATAATTAGCCTTCAGGCAGTACAGATCCCACATGCCTGTTCATACCTGAAACCCAAGTGCAGTGATCGGCCTGTAAGCATGCACTGCTTGCTTCACAAGACACAGCACTACATACAGACGCTGCCACAGCTTTGAATGCTCTCGACTTTTGGCCACCTCACTTTGTCAAGTGATACTAACAAAAGCCAATTTCAAGCACATACTTGCTTGCCTCTGATCCAGCTAGAGTATTATTCTTTCTTGGCATTTTAATGAGCTACTTAAACATAATTTAATCATCTTTGGTTTGGTTTTGTTGTGCTGATTTTTAAAAAATTCTATTAAGGGGAGCCAACACATTTGCTACTATTACTGTTTCCTATCAGTTGAGCCACTATCAGAACAGAGAGGGTAAGAGGGGTAACCTGGTCCTGGCGGAAATTTTAATAATGATGATTGTACGTAAGGAGCAGGAAAGAACACTTGCATTCCTGGGAAGAGAAGGGAAAATCAAGTCAATGTGCAACACAGCTGATGAAAGTCTTATTCAAACACCTCAAAAATTAATAAGCCACTTTCTATACCAGCATATAAGTCCAGTAGTTCAAAGCAAATACAGATATTGAAGAAAACACACAAAAACAAAAGTTACTGCTAACAGAAAGTTATATCCAAAATAGATCTCTACATACGTGATCACACATTTAGTCAGTGGAATCAACACCCGCAACTGTGCCATCCTGGAGGATCTCTAAGCCAGTTTCAAGCTCTGCTGCCACGGGACTTTTAAATGCACGTAGAAGGTTAGAATATTATAGGGAACAAAATAAGCTTTTAATGAATACAATCAGAGTAGCTTACTAAGAAAATTTTAAAATGAAATATCAAATTTTCCATGTATGTTAAAATCACATATTTAGATGATGAAAGGTTGGATTCAGTAGAATTATTTTATAAAACGTGGACCTATACTCCAAAATCAGCCTCTAAATTTACAGTGGACCTTCTTCAGCAAATGTCTCAGTCCTTCTCATTTTAGCAAGCAAGGTTGTGTCATCTGTATATGGTAAGTTGTTAACTCTTTCTCCAATCCTGATGACACATCTTCCTGTTTGAATCCAGCCTTCCGGATTATCTTTTCTGCACATAGATTGAAGTGGTATGGAGATAGGATGCATCCCTGGTGCACACCATTCCTGATTTTGAACCATTCAGTGTTTCGTTGCTCTGTTCTGAATACTGCCTCTGGGTCCAAGTACAGGTTTCGCATGAGCGCAATTAGTGTTCTGGGATTCCTATTCTTTTCAAAGTTAGCCATAGTTGGTTGTGATCCACACAATCAAACGCCTTTGAGTAGTCAATGAAACCCAGACAGACACTCTACTTTCAGCTTAGATCCATTTTACCTTGACTGACAAGTTTTAAATTATATGGCAAGTTTCTACACTTGAGAAGTTAAAACTTCCAAAGCAAAAGAAGATTAGATGAATACATGGAAGAAATGGTGATTTTTTTTTTTGTAATTTCGTCGAACTTATTTACATGTCTATATGTTCCTCAGGCTGGTTTTAATAATTGGTTTTAGTCAATTATTCTTTTAAGAGGTATAGCACTGGTCTGTCCATTTGCTGTACAGAGGTGACTAGTGGTTGCTGTGATACTAAACACTGTGACATTTATGTGTCAATTGAGATAATGGTTAGCCATGGTGGACAGTGTGTGGTTCAGCTCCCTGATTAAAACAAACTTGGAAGCAGGAGCGGCATCCACTTCTGAAGCAACTCGTCTCCAGAAACTCTATGAACTTGGAGAAATGATAAAAGCTATACAAGTGTCCAGGTCTTTCATTCATAGGGTGGCAATGAGTCGTCTACACCTCAATGGCACTTAACAACAACATATTCCTTAAAAGTATTTTAGCATGTGTAGTGTGATGTGAATGTGTGTAACATTTAGATTAACCTAAAGATGAAGTGGTTTATTAGAATTATAATCAAGAGGGCTGTATTCCTGGGCCACTCCAATTATTTGTTTTTTAGTTTTTTTCCCAATTATTTTTGTTTTCAAAATCTTAACAGTCAAGTATCAAAGCTTTGGTAATTGTTATATTTGTAGTGGTCAATATAGGACCTTTTAACTGTTTAAAATAACTTTAAATGTTAAATGGGAAGTATTTGTCTTAATTAGAGATACTTGAAAAATATGCCTGAAAACATTCAGAGACATTCTCCAACCCATGCATATACATGATTAAGGAATCAAAGGAAACCTTAGATTTGGAGGCTTAGGCTAAATTTTTAAGTGACTCTGAATCCCACTAGGAGTTCTGGAATATTTTCTTTTCCTGAGGTAGGCTAGAAGAGTGAAAAATTTCTTCATCTGATATCTTAGAGATTTTTTCAAGTCAAATTTTCATATAAGGTCATGATTGAAAAGAAAGAGCTGGGAGTTCTGAGAGATCTCAAAAGTGGTTAGATTTGAGCTTAGATTTTAAACTCTGTTCTTTAAAAATAATAATAATAAAGCAATTCTGTGATGGTATTCTAGCTTCTCTTTATGTTTTGGAACTCTCTATAATTATTTCAGCTTCCCACAGTAGACAAGCATGAAATGAGTGCTGTGTAGTGGTAATTCACTAATGCCAGGAAAATGTGCTGCTTGATTACTGAGAAACACCTCTAGCACTCCAAGTCCCCATTCTCTTTTAACAGAGTGATGGCTGAATGTGGTTGGGAGCCTGCAATTCTTTGAACCAAGTAATTTCAGTTTAGTGAACAAATAAATGCTCTTGTTTGCTTGTTTACTTGCTTGACTCTTTTTCTCTTAAATTGTGGGGGAAGGTTATTGAATAATTGTTTATAGGGGGGGAAAAGCCCTCTGTATATTTCACTTGTACCTAAATATTTTGGAAGCATGGTTTTTAATTTTTATATGATTATTTATCTTTTAAAAAAATTTAAACCCAAAAGTAAGTTTAGTTCACTTATTGTATTAGTATATATTGCAAATCAAACGATTATATGGAGAATTTGTCTAGTTTTTGAGGTGATTACTTTTCGGTCTTTTCAAATATTTTTTTGCATTGATGATCCAGACCTGTAGTTGTTCATAAAGCTAAAAATATCAGGTCACATATTTCTTGATTTACTGCGGAAAAGTAACACAAAGAGTCTTGGTAAGAGCCTCCCATAATCCCCTTTCTAGTTCTTGAGGCTCCCTAAGCAAATGTCACTTTATAATGAGACTTTCTTGCTTTGATCTCCCAACTCCCCTAAAGAATTTGCAGTTTTTAGTCTTTACGTGTAAAGCTGGCTGGTGAAACTTGATTCTAATAATTTTAACCCTGACAAAATAATATTATTGGAGTATGAGTTGATTAAGCTTTTGGTTATGCCTAGTAAGAGGATTAATGAGTGACAGGTACTTACATTGCCTAGCCTCTGGATGCTAAACAACTCCCGTTAAGAATTGAAATTATACTTGACCATACTCACTTAAACAGGAGGCCCAGCCACTCATAGATTTCTAGGAAATATTTCACACACATCTTGTCTCAAATAGTAAGTAGTAAGAATCGATGACTCATAATTGAATTTCCTTTATTATTAGGTTGTTGTTGTGTACAGTCAAATCGAAACCAACCTATAGCTGACCCTCTGGCAGGTTTTCGGAGGCAGTTAATTGTGTGGGAAGAGATTATCCATCCTTCTCACACAGACCAGCTAGCAGATTCTAACCACGTGTCTTGGGGTTTACAGCACAGCTTGTTGCCACTAGGCCAGCAGCCTTATTATATGATTAGACAGCCTCCTCCTGCTTCTGATGGGGTCTCCGGAGGATCTGCAGCAACACTGAGCTTCCTTGCTGTTGGTATGTAAAGAATAGCATGTTTAGAATAAATGAACAGTCACCTTTTACTTTGTCTTTGGATCTTGAAAATTAGTCTTCAGTAATACCAAGAAATACACAGTTTATTTATCTTATACAAGGCAGGTCCTCAGGTAATGATATATGACTTATATGCAACTTCTGGTGACATATACAGACAACTTCTAATAAAGAACCAATGTCTATCAATCTTATATTAAAACTTAAAGGTACCATTTTATTTCTTTCAATATAATAATTCATATACATTTAATTCGTGTACATTGTGCTTAATTCAGGTACTTTGTGTTCTTTACAATCATTTGTGTTTTACATAATTAATTACTATTGATTTATGTTTTTTATTTTGCCATCTTTTTACGTCACCATAGCATCTTTTCTGTTTCTTTCCCGCCTCATCTACACACTAACCTTTGATAACTTTTGATTTTCTCCCTTCCAACGTCAACTGCCTCTTCCCCCTTCCTTTTTCCCTTTTGAATGTTTATACATATCTTGTTTAGTTATCCTATTACTTTCACAATAGTTTTCCTGTGAAGTTCTTTTTGTTGTTATTGTTATGTGCCTTTAAATTGACTATGACTCATAGAGAACCTCTTTTACTTCAGCGTCCCTTCTCTTTGTTTTGGCTTCTCTATGCTCTAGTACAATTTTCAGGGTATCTTCTGACATCTATTCCTGAGATACCACACAGGCACTACTTTGTAACATATATAAAAACATTATGTTATTATTACTATTGTTTATTGGTATGTGCTGTTGAGTTGTCTGAGACTCATAGCAACCCTAAGTACAACGGCCTTAAATCCTGCTCTATCCTGTGCCAACCTTATTGTCTCTGACACACCTACGCTCATTACTCCAGTCACTGAATCAATTCATCTCAATGGATGCCTTTCTCTCTTGCATTGTCCCTCCATCCTTCTAAGCATGGTGTCCCTCTCCAAGGACTGGTCTCTCCTTGCAACATATCCAAAGTATGTCAGACAAAATTTCAGCATCCCTGTCTCCAAGGAGCAGCCTGGTCTCACCCTCTCTAGGAAGAACCTGTTTGTTCTCCTAATGTTATTGAGTAAATATATTTTAGTGCATATGAAGAACTGATATTTTTTACTTGTGATGTTAATGATGAATATTGAATAGCACGGACGGGCAAAACAATGAACGGAACTCTCTTGGATGATATGCAGAAGGAATGTTCCATAGAAGCCAAAATGGTGAGAAATTTTCTCTCATACTTTGGAGGAGTCCCAATTTATTGTCCCCTGGACAATATTGTCAGGTGAGTTCAGTCTCTTGAGAAGAATATCATATTTGGTAAAGTTGAAGGTGATTAAAAAAAAACCAACAATAACAGGATATTCAATAAGACGGGTTGACAGAGTAATAAAATTGAGTTCAGGATAGTGACGACCATTATGAAGATGGTTCAGAATTAGACAACATTTTGTTCTATATTGTGCATGAGAGAGCTATGAGTCAGGACCTGTTCCATAGCACACTACACCACCACTGTATCTGGAATTATTTTTTTCCTTCATATTTGTTATGCATAGAACGTTGTACTGTATGTTAAGACAAACATTTGACTACCTGATGTTAGGTATGGGTTATACTAAGTTTTTCTGATACATGTACAAATTTGACTTAAAGACATATTTAGATAATGGAACTTCTTTGCTCCAGGGACTTCTCACAGCTTTGCTAAATTTTTACCTTTACGTTACAATATTGATTCTTATAAAGTGTAATTTCCAGTTGCTGTTGTTGAGTTGGAACCGACTCATAGTTGACTCTCCAGTGAGTTTCTAGAGGCAGTAAAATAAATGGCAGGAGAGTGCCCACCTTTCTTCCATGGAGCAGCTGGTAGATCTGAATCAAGTAGTTTTGGGTTGGTGGTGTAACTACTCACCACAAAGCCACCATCGTTCCCTATATCATAGTTAGCATCAAAAAATTTGGTTTCTAATTGTTAAAGTGGCTTACTTTCTTTACTTTTTATATCAATAATATTGGACAAATGAAAATGAGGGCTTTATTCTGTGAGGTACGATAAACACAAATATAAAGAGAAATACTGAATTTTATAACTCTGTATTAGGAATTCTCATAAAAGAATGGATCAATGTCCAAGATGACCCTAGAGAAATAAATAAAATTGTCTAAAGGATAAATAGACTGCTTCTAAATAAGACTGTTTTAGAAGAAAGATATTTAATCTGATACAAAAGAGATCTAAATTTCAAAATTGGAAATGACTTTTAAAGATTGTCTAGTGAAATCTCATACCTTTAAAACCAAAGAGCTTGAAGTTTAGAGATGTTAATTGACATTGTCAAGTCCAAATAATAAATTAGCAGAAACAGAACAAAGATCTAAAATCTTTGATTTTGAATCAAACTCTTTTTATGCAGTTTTATATTTATACCTTTTAAAAAAATATAAGTAAGAAACAGCTATTAGAGATGTTTAGGAAGTAAGTGAAGGTGTGGAAATACAACAAGGCAAAGAATTTGGAGAGACAATTAAGAGTTATTGTACTAGCTAAAACTGACAAAATAGAGAAAGTTAATAAAAATAGTGAGTCAATGGACAATGATAGAGTGATTAAAATATCATAAATTAGATGTAGCAGTAGCTGGAAGGGGATAAATGAACCAGAGATATAATACTAAAGTACTGTTAAAAGAGACCATTTTGCTCAATCACTTTCATCAGATTGATTCCAATTTGTCATGACTCTCCAAAAGATTGGCTGTTTGAAATCACCAGCAGATCTGCAGGTGAATAGAGCTGGAGACCAGCTTCTGTAAAGATTGTAGTTGCTCTTGCAATAAGGTTGCTTTAATAGAATTTCACAAAGTTCCTCACAATAATAGAAGGAGAGTGAAATTTGAATTTTTGAAAAACCCTACACCTAAATTAGAATGGTGCTGATGTCAACCACTAGCCACCAGCTGTTGATCTGAAAACTTTAGTAATAGCATGAATCTAGGTTAAAGAGAATACTTGAGTATTTAATTAACCTCTTCTTTGTGTTGGTTATCATTTTCTGAACATACTAAGTGTGACTATTTTTATAATCCCTTCTGCAGATGGTTAACCTGTAGTCATATGTAATACTATGCATAATATGTTTATAAAGCAAACCTTACAGAAGAAATCTAGAAAACACCTGGCCTCAGACAGAATCTGATGGAAGTGCCCCTTCTGTCTCATATCTTAATAGAGCCATGCTTTATACTTCTTCCCTCAATGTGTCCTTATTGGCTTCAGTCACAATGGGCAATAAATTAACCATTTGTTGGAACGAAAAGAGCAGATTGTCAAGTCTTTTCCCCTTTGGAGCTGCTACTGAATTTGATCCACTGACCTTTTCAGTTAACTCCTAAGTGGTTATCAGTAGTTCTCCACTGTACCACTGGGGTTCTTGTTTACCTGAAAATATTTAGTGAATATATATGTTTTTCAAGCCATAAAACAAACTGCTGGCTTAAAATTTCAGATGTTTAAATAGTCTTTTGGTTTTTTGAAAGTGTGACAAGTATTATATAGCCAACTTTGATAATCAAATTGATCAGAAACTGAGTCTTTCAGCTCATAATTTATGTTCAGTATCTTCTTTATTCTTCCACAATGTTTGTTTTGAAAATTAGGCATGAAAGAACCTCTTTAAGTTGTCCCCTTTATATAGCTTATCTCCAAGGAATTCTGTTGGCAAAGTTAGTGACTTGCACTGCTAACCAAAAAGCTGCACTTCTCTGGTGGTTCAAATCCACTGGAAACCCCTCAGGGGGGAAATGAACAATCTCCCCAGTGCTATTTATTTACAGACTTGTAAACTCAATAGAAGGTCAGCTGTGGTCAGATCTGACTCAATGGCAATGAGAGAGTGAAAATGATATACTTAAAAAATCCATCTTTTGCCAAAGGTTCATCTTGGTAGTAAAAACTAGGAAGATATGCATAAGATAAAGAACAATTCCATGAATCTTCCCATAATACCATCAGTAGTTATCTATAGATGAACTTTGTTCAAGTGTTACAAATTTGGTCTTTCTACTTGTCATATGAGAAACTTGGTGGAACAAGGGCTATATACTGGGCTGTTAAGCAGAAGATCAGTGGTCCAAACCTATAAAAGGCTTCTCAGGAGAAGAATCTTACACTTTATTTCATAGGAATATACAGCCTTTCAGATTCTATAGGTAGTTCAACTCTACTGTGTCCTATAATGTCCCTGTAAATCAGAATCAGCTCCTTGGCAATGAATGGAAACATCTGTAATATGCAGAGAACTTGTGACCATGTGCATAGGCATAGAAGTTCAAAGATTTGTTTCCTCTAAACCTTGTGCCTTGTGCAATTGGAGTATCAAATACCATAATGGTTTCCCATTGTGGGCAGTGTTTGGTGAAGCTCCCAGTTGAAAGATGGGTTTGGAAGCAGGAGTAGCATCCAATTCCTAAACCACATACTTCTGGAAACTCTATGAACTTGGGGAAATGTTGTTAGTTATATAAAGGCATTAGGTCTTTTGTTCATAGAATCTCTGAGTCGTGCTCGACTTGAAGGCAATCAGCAACAACAACAGTATCATGATAAGCATTTTATTTTTAAAAATAGTCACAAATTTAGATGTCAAAAAGAGGGAAAATACTTTTAGTTATTGAAAAGTAGTCTTTGGAGGGGGAAACCCCCATTTATTAGATCAGTCATCAGAAAGAAATATAAAAAATAGAAGTACAAATATTTCTAACTTCTATGTAAAAGAGCATTAGTAATTTTATTAAAGGTACCCAGTCCTTATTTCCTTTAGGTCCTTGATCTCATTAAAAGGCTTTCTTGAAACTTCCTTGCCTCATACAAACATGCTTAACATTTTGATGTTTGTCTCCATTAAGTGCCTTTCTCTCAACTCCCATTGCAAAGAAAGTAAAATTAGCTCTATCCAACGCTTAACCATTAAATAAAATATTCTTGGTTACAAAACTCAGAATAGTATTTCATAAAATAAGCATTTGATATATAGCTATGTTAGAAAGAGATGTGATTTACGATTGCTTTTGAGGGTAACTAAGCTTATAATGAAGTCTTCAATATATATTTAGTAACTGGATCCCCGTATGGGTGAGATTCAATTTAGCACTGCCTTCTATTATATTTCATGTATTGCCGAAAAGTTATAAAGTAAGATCTGAATGAAATAATCTGTGGTCTGATAACCTGCTGTAATACAAAGTATTTTTCAACCAGTTAAGTATTACTTAAAATACTGTGACAAAATTAAGATAGCATTCAAAAACGTCACAAGTGAAAAGCAAAAATAAACTTTAGAAAATTCTAAACACACCGCGTGAGATTTAAATACAAATTGTCCAAGATTCATTTTACCTTGGATACTTTTACTAAAGATATTTCACTAATTTAATTTGAATTAAATTGGATCAAAATAAAAACTCATTTTAGTAGTTCTATAATACAGGAAATTCTGTTATGTTAGCAATAAATTTTACTAAAATGACCTTTTTTAGTATTATAACATTTCAGAATTCAATAAAAATTTCTCAGAAAGGTTTTTATGAAGGCAGTATATAGGCCCATCTATCAATTGCTTCCTGTGGACATATAAGTAATAAAGGTGTTAGGATTAGAATATGTTTTTAATAATAACCATATATTTAACTAAAAGGAAGATCCAAAGAGTGGACATGTTCATTTAAAGCTTTGGGAAAGTACGATAAAAAGGATTCATCTCCCTTAATTATACCAGGGAACAGACAAAAATTTACTCCTTCATCATAAATGCCACTTACAATCTAATTTTAGATGTTCTGCTTGGTGGATATTTGAAAATAAAGTTTGACAAAACTTATGGCTTCAAATATAATCTGATCTTCTTACGACCTAAGTCTTGAAAATATGAGTGAAAGATATTAGCTACTCTCCACTTTATGCACTAAGAGTGTAAATGATATATTTCCTAGCAACAAAAATATAAAGCTTTTAATCCACTGAACAGAAATATTTATTATGTGATCAGAAACAACTTCTGACCGTAGAAAATGATATTTGTGTTTTTGCAAACTCTGAAACTGAAATGGTCTGAAATGGTCTCAGGAAAAGCTTTTAAAATTATTCCATGTGATTCGTGTAAACTTTTTTTTTCCTATGGAATACTAACAGACATTAGAAACACTAACAAGTATTCTATGTTGACATGATATTGCACTTAAGTTTCGACCACTCAATATCAAGGAGCTCTGGTGGTGTGTAGTTTGTAGCATTTTGTTTTGCGAACCAAAAGGCTATCTCCAAGGCTTTAAATACTGGCCGTTCAAAAGAAGAAAGGTGAGAAAATTCATCTCATTGATATTTACAGCCTTGGAAACCCATAAAAGGTCACTATGAGTCCACTCCACTTGATGGCAGTGAGTTGAGTGAGAATATTGTCATAAACATAAAGCAATAGCCATATTGCTTGGAAGACAGTGGTGCATTCTGCCTTTGATCCAAGTTATCTGGATTTGATTTCAGGCCAATGATTCTCAACATACTGTTACCACTCTTCTGACAGTGGACGTCCATAGGTATTTATAATGCTAAACACATGTCAGCAGAGTTTCCAGACTAAAACAGAGCAAAAATAAAGGCCTAGCAATCTACTTTTTAAAAATTATTATTAAATTTTATTAGTTTTAATGAACATTTACAGAGATTTTGGGTTCTCATTCATTCATTGTTGCACTGTTTTCTCCACCCTCCTCCCCCGTACATTCTTCTTCCCATCCCCCGAATGTCTGTTTTAACTGTCCAATTGCCACAGTGCTTGTCAAAGCCAGTTCTGATTAATCTCCTTTGTCAGTGTGTCCCTTGCCATTCCCTATCACTCCTCCCTGAGAGAGACTTCACCCTGATTCATAAGGAAAAGGGGATGGCATATTCTCTTAGCTACTTCCTGCTGAAAAGGGACGCTGTAGGTTTCAGGGTGAAGATCTTCTCTCACTACTCTAAAGGGCCCCTTTGGCAGTAGGAAACACGTAGACTATTATGGAGATTGATTTTGGAGTTTAGATTCACTGTTATCAATTGTGCTTAGCCGTACATATTCATATCCTTGAAGATGTATCATGGAAGTGTTGCAACCTACAATACACAAATTTAACTAACAAGTTAAAAATACATGAGTCAAAAATTAAAAAGCAATAATATTCCGAGTAGAGGTTCTAGTAGTAGCACAAATCAAGTTACAGAGGGAAGGTGGTTACAGTATAGTATACAGTAATGGTGAAGGATTATGCAGCACTTCATTCTGTTGTACATGAGGTTACTATGAGTCCAGGGCCAACTTTATGTTGGCTAATAACAACACAGGGAGCTCTGGTGGTAAGAAGTTGCCTTGCAAATCCTCAGGAACACAGTTCAAATGTACCAGTTGCTCCAACGAGAAAGATAGATAACCACTCCTCTCTTGTGATTTACTGTAAATCCACTAGACAGTCATCTATGAGTTGTTTCCAACTTGACAACATGCAACAAAAGGAGTTCTAGAGGCCAAATGGTAAGAAACTGTGCTGCAATCTGAAAGGTGTGCAGTCACAATGGACCAGTTGCTGTGTGGGAGAAGGATGGGCAATCTCCTCTCATACGATGTACTGCAGAGCTTTGAAAACTCACTAGAGGTTCAGCTACAGGTCAAAGGTACAAAATGACATAATGTTCAGCGCTTTTCTCATGATGAGATGGTTTTCCATTACCAATTTAAAGAAGATGGTTATTAGAAATTCAGTTAAAAAGCAAGAGCAGTAGAAGGCAGGAGAGAGTAACCGTGTGGTAGCTACTATCACTATACACCTCATGGATTTCTTCTTGAACACACACAAGAGCAGTGGGAAGAATTAGGCATTATTCCTGAAAGAAAACTGCTAGATTTGATTTCTGTGTCAGCTTTTCGGAGTCTTTTGAGACTCAAGTAAGGTATTTAAATTTTTCACACTTCATCTTCACCTAGTAGCCTCACTGTGAAATTCTCTGTCATTTTCGAAGTATGTCAATCCTTAGGAGTTGAGCCCAGATCAGTCTGAGGATCAAGTAGAGCTATGTCATTGTTACACAGAAACAAAGTTGATAATTTAAAAATACAAAAATATTGGAAGCAAGAAAGAAAGAAGAATGAAAGTATTATCTTCATTTTAGTCCAAATTTTCCTTAAAGCCTTTGGTAGAATAAAAAGAGAGGGATTGAAACATGCCTTCTGATAAAAAAAAGAAAAGGAAAAACAAGTATTAACAGTTGAGACAGGGCCCACATGCTCTAAATGACTTCAATCAGTGACAGTCTTCTGGTTCACATCTTACCACAGGACACAGCCTATTTATTTGATGAGTATTTCAGAACTATAAAATGTGGCTAGCCCTACTGCTCTAGTCTCACAGCTTGTTATTCTTCAAAATAGAAAGGTAAATTAAGACCTAAGGAGAATTTGCAGCTGTTTTGCATTTCTACTTATTATCTTAAGGTTCTGCCACAATGTTTCTTGGCAAGGACAACTTAATACAAAGACATAGTCACTGAACTGTCAAAGATATAAAATGTATAACTATGACAATGTTAACTACAACACCTAAGTATGAAAGTGTTACTGGGTCTTTAATGCATTTAAGACACATTTATTAAACCATGGCTGCTATTCAAGTACAAACAAATAGTACAGCTTAGAGAAACAGGAGCTTAAAGGCAAAAAAAAAAAAAAAGGTTTTAGGAACCATTCCAGAATGCTTTCACGGAAAGTTAAGTAAATACAAGAGGTTTATTTTAAAGGATATCTTGAAGAAAAATTTTCTTTTAGAATACTCGCCAAGATGTCAATTTAACCAGCATGTGCCAAGAGCCTCTTATGAACCAGGCATTGTTATAATCACAGAGAGAGATCCAAAATAACTGACAATGAGAATAGCTACTATTGGCTAACAATCTACTCACTCTGTAAGAGTCAGCCACTCTGCAAAGTACTATGGCACCTCTAACATTTTTTGCATGGTGGAAGTCATAAGTTCTACAAGGGGCTACAATGCTTTTCTAAGTATAAAAGTATTTATATATCAGTTTTATTCTGAGTTCTTTGAGACTTAAGTCAAGCATTTTCCTTTTACACATGCCACCTACACCTAGTAGCTTCACTGTGAAATTCTCTGTGATTTAAAAGTATATGTTGTTGTTGACGGCATATAACAACAACAGCAACATTTAAAAGTATACTTTAAAAGTATATCAGCTTGAAAATCCAGGCTGATCCGTGTTCTTTATTCTTTTCTTGCTTGTGATAAAATGGAGAATGTTAGAAGGAGAAGAAAAGAAAATTGGACATTACCTGAGTCAGTTCTTCCTCAGATTCATGACTACATGGTGTCAGACTGTGTGGTTGGATGGCAGAGCAGACCCCCAAAAAACAGTAGTTGGGTTGGAAGAAAAAGAGTAGAAAATAGTTAGTTTGAAACTTTTAGTAGTCAGACTGTGTTTAATTGAAGGACATTTAAAGTTTAAGTACAGTATAGCCAACAGTCCAGAAACCTCTATATGAGTCTGTCCTCATTATGTGTATTTAGGCTAAACCTGAGGCAGTAGTGTACTCATTGCAGTTTCTACAATTAGACTGTCTTCTGAAGAAGAACACTCAACTGCAGACTCTGCTAGTTCTACAAAGTGCCAAGCTGACATTTACTGTGCTGCTTTTTAGAGTCCCTTCTGAAGGGATGTATTCCACAACTCTATGCAGGAGCACTATAAAATACTAACAAGGCTTCTTCCTGAAGAAATATATTTTATTTTTTAAAAAATCTTGCTCCTTTTCTTGATTTGCCATTTATAACTAGATTTTTCTTAGAGTCACTGAAAAAGTTTCATTAATATCTAGCAATATCTCTTGAAAACTTAAAGAATTTCTCTTTTATTAAGGATAAAGGCAGAATTTTCCATAAAGTCATTTATGCAAATACATGGTTCTATACATTGGTTGGAAAGATGTATTGAAAAAACCTCATTATTAATCCTGACACATTTAAGGTGCAGAATGAAATTGGCTGGAAGGTACTTTTGGGGAGAGGAGGGAGGTGAGACTAAAGGTCATCTTTTGTTCCGGAATGGCTCAGCTATGACTCATTCTTATCCAATCCAACCATCCACAAAATAGGTATTTATTTACTGAGAACAAATGATCTAGAAATTTATTCACTTCCCACATAATATTAAATCAGAAAGATAAGACACAAGAAATTATTTTAAAAGTGATGTAAAATAACTTTTTTTTTAGGAAGAATGGTGAAGAGTTAAGTCAGGATAGTCTGGGGAAGTTGAGAAGGCATCAGGAAGAATTTAGAACTAGAGTTGTTCCTAAATGATGGCTGTAATTTGAATATACTAAGAAGAAGAAACAGAGAGATGAGAATTTTAAATAGGGAGGATAGAACGAGATTTTTAATAGTACAAGCAAGCAAGTCATAGGAAATGGAGTGTTATGAAACAATTGTTCTGAGTGGAAAGGTCAAATAGATGAGTAAATAGAGTGGTGCTAGATTATATGTCCTGATGATTAGAGTAATTCCAGAATTCAGAATTGACACCATAAGAGAAAGGAAGGTTTATAGATAATTTGTTGTTGTTGTTGATGATCCTTGCCAAGTAGAAACTTACCCATAGGTGACCCTCCAGTGGGTTTTCAGAGGCAGTAAATTGCATGGGAGGAAATTGCCCATCCTTCTCTCATGGAGCATCTAGTGTATATGGACTGCAAACCTTCAGGACTGCAGCACAACTTCTTACCACTGAGCCATCGGAGCTCCATCAAGTAAAGTTGTCCTACGTGCTATCAAGTCACCTGTAACACATGACGACTGTACGTAGCTCTGAACTCTGCCCTATCCTAAGTTAGTCTCACTGTCTCCGACATACTTTGTTTTCATATGCTACCATATTGAAGCTCAGTAGTGAACAGGAGGAACAATCAATTCTTCTTTGGAAAAATCACTTTAATAATTAGAGAGAAAAGGTAGCATTTTATAGCAGTACCCAGGCTACAAAAGAGATTCATTCTTAAGGATATCTTTGAGTTGATTTGTAAGTAAATTGGAACATGTGGATGAAATTTTTAGTTAGCCTTACTTAAACTCACCTCCCTCTAGTACTATAGCTATCTATGTTCCTTTACTGTTCATAGTGTTTTCAGAGGCCTACCGTTTTAAAAGTGGGTGGCCACTTCTGCTTCCTAGTCTCTTTCAAGCCTCTGAAAACCCTATGAACAACAGAGGAACACAAATAGCTGTAGTATTAGAGGTAGTACCCAAGTCGGAAGCCAACTGAAATGAGGAAAAATATTGTCAAACATCCTTTAATAATTGGAACATGAACTGTTTGAAGTATAAATGTTGGAAAACTAGAAATTGTGAAAAATGAAATGGAATATTTGACACATGAACATTGACAGTCTAGGCATTACTGAGATGCATGGACTAGCTTTGGCCACTTTGATTCAGATTTGGAACAGGAGTGGCATCCACTTCCTAAACCACATGCCTCTGGAAACTATGAACACAGAAAAGTGATGATAGATATAGAACAGGGTTAAGGTCTTTTGTTCCTAGGGTCTCTATGAGTAGTACTAGACTCACTGGCACTTAACAACAAAAAAAATCATACTGTACACTATTCTGGCAATGAAAATAAAACAAGATTGCTGTTGTAGTCATCGTAAAAAAATCAATATCAAATTCTGCCCTGAAGTACAACACTGTAATAGGATATTATCCATATGTATGCAAGGACCCTGTTAACATGACTATTATTCAAAGACATGCTCTTATAGCTAAAGCCAAAGAGGAGGAAATTGACAATTTGTATCAAATTTTGCAGCTTGAAATTGACCAGACATGCAATCAATATGTATTAATGATAATTGGTAACTGGAATGCAAAAGTTGGGAACAATGAAGAAGAAATAGCAATTGGAAAGTGTGGACTAGATGACAGAAATAAGGCTGGGGAAAATGTTCAAATTTTGTATTTTCAATGGTTTATTAATTTCAATTACTTTTTCTAAAAAATCACAAATGGTAATTTTTTATACATAGACCTCGGCTGATGTAATGCATAGAAATGAGAATGACTCTATTTGTGGAAGGAATCATTGCAGAAGCTCAAAATCAGCAGTCAATACTACACCAGGGAATGACTGTAAGTCAGAACATCAATTCTTCATGTGAAAGTTCAAACATAAGCTATAGAAAATTAAAACAAGTCCAACAGAATAAAAATATAATTTTTTTCTTTCATTTTATTACAATGACGTCTTAACAGTACAGAAAAAGTCACATGACTTTTGGTGAGTCAGATTTCGTTTTGTTTTTTTTATTATTATTAAATTTTATTAATTTTAATGAACATTTACAGGGATTTTGGGTCTTCACCCCTTCACTGCTGCACCCTTTTCTCTACCCTCCTCCCCAGTTTGTTCTTCTTCCCCCACCATCCGAATGTCTGTTTTAATTGTCCGATTGCCACAGTGCTTGTCAAAGCCAGTTCTGATTAATCTCCTTTGTCAGTGAGTCCTTTGCCATTCCCTATGACTCCTCCCTGAGAGAGACTTCACCCTGATTCATAAGGAAAAGGAGATGGCGTATTCTCTTAGCTACTTCCTCTGAAAAGGGACGCTGTAGGTTTCAGGGTGAAGATCTTCTCTCACTACTCTAAAGGGCCCCTTTGGCAGTAGGAAACACATAGACTATTATGAAGATTGATTTTGGAATTTAGATGCACTCTTTTAATTGTGCTTAGCCGTACATGTTCATATCCTTGAAGATGTATCATGGGGGGTTTGCAACCTAGAAGACACAAATTTAACTAACAAGTTATAAGTACATGAGTCAAAAATTATGGAAAAGTAAAAGAAAAGATTCTTTCATTGTTTTACAAACCCTCCCCCAGGTCCCTTCCACCATGGAGCCAGCGCTCTAGACTCCTGTGATGACAGAAATACCTAGTCACATATCTCTTTTAAACAGTTTTCTCCCTCCTTTGTTTCAGTGCAATATACATTATTGAACCCATCTTACTCAGTCTCTCCCCAGCCCCAAGGTTAGTCCCATTCTACAACAGTGGCATCATGTAATATTTATCCTTTTGTGGCTGGAATATTTCACTCAGCATAATGTTCTCCAGAGTCAACCATTTTGAATAATATTGCATGAGTTCCTTGTTTTTTAATGCAGCATAGTATTCCATTGTGCGAATATACCACAGCTTCTCTAGCCATTCGTTTGTTGATGGGCACTTAGGTTGTTTCCAACTCCTTGCTATTGTGAACAAAGCTGCAATAAACATGGGTGTGCATATATCTGCTTGGATGTCAGCTATGGTCTCTTCAGGGTATATTCCCAGTAGTGGAATTTCTGGGTCAAATGGTATCTCTATTTGCAACTTTTTGAGAAAGCGCCATACTGCTTTCCACAGGGGTTGCACCATTTTACACTCCTGGTGAGTCAGATTTCTTAAACCCTGCAACACGAGGAACTCTAGATACATCAAATATTGTTACACATTCAGACTTCCAATGTACAGGTACTTGGAAATAGTTACAGCCCTCACCAAGCTATGTTGGGGACATAATGTCCAACAGCATCTGAAATGCTGTGAAGGCATAACTTTACAAATAGCAATGTAAGCTTACAGAACTTGCCTTTATTATGGTGTTATGTTCATGTAATTCCAGCGCCATATAATTTTTAATCTATTCCATGTGAATTTAAAAAATCTTAAGAATAGATTTGGCTGTCAGTCACAGTAACGCACCTCTCATGATGTTAGAGGGAATCCAGGAATGGGTTCTTTATGTCTTGAAGCTCTATGATGAGGTTCACCCAGAGAAGTTTTCAATAAGTTCTCATTTTATGAAAGACCTGAGCTTAGTTAGTTTGGACCTAGCAGAGATTGCCATGGCCATGGAGGATGAATTTCAGTTTGAAATTCCTGACCTAGATGCAGAAAAATTAATATGGCCACAAGAAAGTGTAGATTACATTGCAAATAACAAGGATGTAAGTGACTAGAATATAAGACCACCTTTCTTCCCAGAGAAAAGACTGACTCTGGTGAGCATTTAGAAATGAGAAGGCCTGTTACCATCATTGCCCACATTTATAGAGTAATTCTGTTCGACTTGTATTTAAATTGCCTGTGTTTTGTCCTTTGACAGGAAATCTATAAAACAAAAACAAACAAAAAAAAAGAAAAAGAAAAGGAATAGATTTAAAACATTGAACACCAATAATAGAAAATCAGATGAGTTGTGGGATGACACCAAGAATATCATCCATGTAGACAGCAGAAGGTCACTACAAAAACAGAGGAAAAGAAAAAACAGAAATGGATGTCAGAAAAGACTCTAAAAATTACACTAGCGTGTCACAAAGCCAAAGTAAAGGACAAACATGCTGAAATAAAAGAGCTGAACAGAAGACTTCAAAGGACAGCTCAAAAAGACAAAGTAAAGTTTTATAATGAAATGTGCAGAGGTCTGGAATTGGAGAATAAAAAGGAAAAGATACGCTCAGCATTTCTTAAGCTAAGAGAATTGAAAAATTAAGCCTCAACTTAATAATATTTAAAGATACTATGGAAATATATTGAACGGTCCAGGAAGTAACAAAAGAACATGGAGGGAATGCATAGAATCACTATACTATAAGGAATTGACTGATATTGAAAAATGTCAAATAGTACCATATGAACAGGAGCCAACGGTAATGAAGAAGAAAGTTAAAACTCCATTGAAGGCATTGGCAAAAATTAAGGGTCTAAGAATTGATGGGATATTATTTGCCTTGTTTCAGTTAACAGCTGTAGTCATGAATGCACTCATCACTCTATGCCAGGACATTTGGAGGACAGTTTTCTGGCCAACAGATTGAAAGAGGTGCATATTTGTCCCATTCCCAAGAAAGGTGAGCTAACAGAAAGTGGAAACTATAGAACAATATCATTAATATCACATGCAAGCAAAATATTGCTGAAGATCATTAAAAAAATGGCTAGAACAGTACATAGAGATCCTCAAGCAGAAGGTCAAGCAGAACTTAGAAGAGGCCTTGGTACAAGGGATATTATTGTTGATTTCAGATAAACTCTGGCTGAACTTCTCAATCCATCTGGTTGAGATTCTTCATCTTCTTCACTGACGTTTCACTTTACCAAGCATAGTGTCTGTCTTATCCCTCTTGATAACATACCCAAGATATATGAGATAAAGTCTCAGTATCCTCACCTCTAAGAAGCACTAGCTACACTTCTCCCAAGACAGATTTGTTTGGTCATTAGGCAGTCCATGGTACAGTTAAGATTCTTTGACAATACCATAATTCAAATGCATCAATTCTTCTTTGGTCTACTTTATTCATTGTCTGAATTCCATTCACATATGAAGTGAATGAAAATGTCATGGCTTTCTATTATTAATAGATAAATATGCTTTTCAGTTGTTTCTGTGTAAAGCTGTGTAATTCTGAGTTCTACCTAGTAATTTTATTTTTAAAATGTGTACTAGGGCCTGATGTCTATGACACGCAAAAACTCACAAATGTAAATATCACAGACATTAATAGAGGGCAAAATCTAGACAGAGAACACATTCTCACATCAATGCCAGCAATTGAATTTTTAGATAGCATGGCAACGGCACCACACTCATAAGATAACTAATAGAATGTCAAAATCTCAAGGAAGGAAAACAAAAATTATCTGAGATTTTTAAAGGAATTCCACAATGCAAATCCCATTTTTAACCTGCATATGACACCAAATGGAGTTTCTTTGTGAGAGAGAAGCAGGAGCTAGAAAATACCAAAAATTAGGCTGAAGTGTCAAGGTTGTTGTTGTTGTGGTTATGTGTCATTGAGTTGCCCATGATTCATAATAATCCTTTACAAAATAGCTCTGAACCCTGCCTTCTTCTGAGCCAATTTCACTGTTTCCTACACATCTAACCTTAGTACCCCAGTTTCTATGTCAATCCATCTCATCAGAGTCTTCCTCTCCTGTACTTTCCTTCCACTTTCTCAAGCATGATGCCCTTCTCAAAAGACTGGTCTTTCCTGGAATCATGCCCAAAGTATGTAAAACAGCTTCAAAACCTTTATTACCAAGGAGTAATTTGGTTTCACACTCTCTAGGACAGATTTGTTTGTTCTCTTGGTACTCCAAGGTATGTTCAATATGCTTCTCCAGCACCACAACTCAAACATATTGATTATTCTTTTGTTATCCTACTGTCTGGGACTCAAGTGCTTATGTATTATGGAATGTAGTGGTCCCAAGATGCGACTTCTGTGTTCTAATAAATTAAATGAGAGTGACTTAAAATTGTAGGTCTGTGCTTAATTTTTGTTTTGTTTTGCATATCAGGGGCAGAAGAGAATAAAGCAAAGTAAATATTTCAGGAAGATTAAGGAGCATAGTAAGAGTATATTAATGAAGAAATAGAAGACAAATACACTGTAAGAATCTATTAAAATGTATAGTAACAACAAACTGTGGTTAACTCTGAGAAGAATGGGAATCCCAGGACACTTGCTTGTGCTGATGTGAAACCTTCACTTGACAAGAGTCAGTGTCAAAACCGAGCAAGGGAACACTGCATAGTTCAAAATTGGGAAGGGTGTATGTCAGAAATGTGACCTATCTCTATAACTTTTCAATCTATATGCAGAACAGATTATCCAGGAGGCTGGGTTTTATGAGGAAATGTGGCATCATGATTGGAAGAAGACTCATTCACAATCTATGTTATGCAGATAACACACCCTTGCTTTATGAAACAGAGGAGAACATGAAAGTTTGCTGCAGAAGGTCCAGGACTTCAGCCTTCAAGATGGATTGAAGCTCAACATCAAAAAGACAAAGATTCTCACCACTGGCTATTGACAGCATTGTAATGCACGGTGAAGAGATTAATATTGTAAACATCTTTAGTTTGCTTGGCTCCACAATCAATACTGTTGGCACTTGCAGCCAGGAAATTAAAAAAGTGTTGTGTTGGGAAAGTCTGCCATCAGAGACCTCTCCAAAGTACTGAAGAGCAATTATGTTAGTCTGGAGATTAAGGTGTGCCTGATACAATTCATAGTCTTTGCAATCAGTTGCTATGCATCAGAGAGCTGGACAATGACTAGGGATGATAGAAGGAGAATTTGATGCCTGTGAGTTGTGGTATTTGTGAAGAGTATTGAATGCTAAGAGAATGAACAAGTTCATCCTGGAGACCTGGAGAGGGTTAAACCAGGCTGCTCCTTGGAGAAAGGATTCTGAAGCTTCATCTGACATACTTTGGACATGTTGCAAGGAGGGATCAGTCCTTGGAGAGGGATGTCATGCTTGGGAGGGTGGAGGGACAGGGTTAGAGAGGAAGACCCTCGATGAGATGGATTGATTCAGCAACTAGGTTAATGGGAGTAGACGTGTCAGGGACAATAAAATTGGCACAGGATAGAATAGGGTTTATGGCTGTTGTACATAGGGTCCCTATGAGTCACAGACAACTTGACAGCACATAACAACAATCACCTTTTTTGAGGAGTCTGGATTTGAGTACATTACTATGGCCAGCATCAACTGGAAACAAGGCAGACCAATGAATATTTGCTATAATTAGCCTAATTTTAAAACACTTTGCTCATGTCCTTACTTCACTTATCTAAAAAAAATTCTCTTTGAGTTGAAAATAAATTTTATACCTTTTTTCATGAAATTTAAAGAGGTTGTGGCAAAAGTAAAGCCATTTCAAGCTAGTATATTTCTAAAGTTGAACAAACTACAATTATCTCATCCCACTCATATTCCTTGCAAGACTGACATTTAAAAGTTTTATCCTTATGCACCATTAATTTCAAATGTACCTTCTTAAATACTTCAAGTTCTCTAATATTTGGAACTATAGATAACACCTTTACTACGTTCTATCATATTTACCTCATTTATTTTATATTACTAAGTTGGAATTTGCCTTAGAGACCTCAATTTCAGAGAGAAAACAATATTTTATTACTTGCAGGTACATAAACCCTTTCTTAATGATTCAAGTATTGTTAGCCCCTATTGGGTCAGAGTAATTGAAATTCTCTGTGCTTAGTGCTTCAGCATTTGCAAGTAACTTTATCATCATAAATATTTCATTATCTACTCATTCTAAATCAGGACTAAACTTTTAATGAAATGATTGCTTGAATTTGAATAGTGACTCAGAAACTTTGGATGGTGAATGAAACTTTATTTTCTAGAGGTCCTAATTTCCAAGACAAGCTTGTTGCTGCATTCCAAAGACTTGTGAATGAAAGGTGGCATATCTCCACAGTTGTTATCTTTGTGCTGCAACTAAGAATGAGGAAATCCCTAGCTTTAAGAGAGATGCAAATCAAAACAACTATGAGATATCATCTCACTCCAGTAAGAACAGCAAAATTTAATAGAACAGCAAACAACAAATGTTGGCAAGATTGCGGAGAAACCGGAACACTTATTCACTGTTGGTGGGAGTATAAAATGGTGAAACCACTATGGAAGGCTGTATGGCACTTTCTTAAAAAGTTGCAAATAGAAATACCATTTGACCCAACAATTACGCTACTGGAAATATACCCTAAAGAAACCATAACTGCCAGCCAAGGATATATATGCACACCCATGTTTATAGCTGCTTTGTTCACAATAGCAAAGAGTTGGAAACAACCCAAGTGTCCATCAACAAACAAATGGCTAGAGAAGCTCTGGTATATTCACATGATGGAATACTATGCTGTATTGAAAAGCGAGGAACTCATGAAATATTACACAAAATGTGTCACCCTGGAGGACATTATGCTGAGTGAAAGAACTCAGTCACAGAAAGACAAATACTGCATAGTGCCACTGCAATAAAAGAGGACTGACATGGGGGTTGGGGGAAAACCTAAGAAAAGAAGGGCTACATAATGTATACTGCCTTGAAACAGATAAGGTAGAGAACTGTTTAAAAGGGATATATGATTAGGTATTATTGTCATGACCAGAGTCTAGAACGAAGGCTGCATAGTGGAGTGAACTTGGGAGAGGGATTATATAACAATGAAAAATTTTTCCCTTTACTTTTCAAAGAGAAGAGTGAATTAGGGGGGAGAGGTGGGCAGGGAGAAAAGTGCTACAATGAATGAATGAAAATCCAAAGTTTCTGTAACTTTTATTAAAATTAATAATCATAAAAAGGAAGGGGGGAATGAAGATATGTGTGCCAAGTCTGTGACTTGCACAGATAATGTGTTTGCAAAGGATGGTGTTAAGTTGCTTCCATCTTGTGTCTTTTAGCCTCTGATTGACCTCAGGCTGAATGTCTGAACTCTCATGCCCAAGTCAATTCATAAGCAAAAGAGACTTAATATTTAACTTTGTGTATTTTTATAATATAAAAATCTAAAACCTTACCACCACCAAGCACAGAGTTCAAATTCAATCAAAAGTAGAGATCATTGTTTTTAATATTTCTGAGGTCTGCGTATCAAGCAGAAATACTTTGAAGTGACTTCTAATATATCTATGACTAAGGCTTTGAGGAAGAACATTCTACAATGAACTGCTAGTGTTTTAAGATCTTTTATCTATGTTATAAGTGGTATAGTTTTTGGTGACACAACTTTGCTTGCTGAAAGTAAGGAGGAGGACATGAAGAACTTGTTGCAGAAGGCCAAGAACTGCAGCTTTAAATATAGATTGTATCTCAATTTTAAGAAAACAAAGATTTTTACCACTGGACTGACAGGCAAGGGAAGAGACTAAAACTACCAACAATCTCACTTACTTGGTACCACAATTAACACCCTTGGTACCAACAATCAGGAAATAAGGAGATGTATTGTACTGAGAAAGTCTCCAATTAGGGACCACTCCAAATTACTGAGAAGTAATGATGTCAGTTTGTGTACTAAGGTACATCTGATTCAGGCCATGGTCTTTCTGATCACTTGCTGTGCATCTGAGAGCTGGACAATGAATAGAGATGACAGGAAAAAAAATTGATGCATTTGGGTTATGATGTTGAATCTGAGCACTAAACTTGCCATGGACGGCCAAAAGAACAAACAAACACATCTTGGAAAGGATATTGCCAGAGTGCTCTTTGGAGGCAAGGATGATGAGGCTTCACCTCACATACGTTGGGCATGTTGCAAGGAGAGACTATTACTTGGAGAAGAACATGATGCTTGGAAGGGTAGAAGGTCAGCAAAGGCAGGAAGAGCCTTGACCAGGAGGATTGACAGGCTAAGTGCTGCAATGAGCTCTAATGTGTCAGAATGTGTGAGGATGGTACAAAGAGTTCAGATATGTTCCTAGGGTCTCTGTGAGTCATACTCAGCTCGATGGCACCTAATAACAACAATAGTGTAGTGGATAATAAGTTGTGATGCCAACTCAGGGGCAGGCAGTTTAAATCCACCAACTACTCTACAGGAGAAAGATGAATAATTTGCCATGCAATTTACAGCCTCTGAAAGTCCACTGAAGTATCAGCTATGAGTAGATTCCAACTCAATGGTACATAACAACAACAAGGATCTTTTAGGATAAAGACATTTAAAGTCATATCTGGTCAAATGCTTCAAACAAATGTAAATATCACTTATTTTTCTTCTCTACATTTAATTATCCCTCTTAAACTGCTGGGCTGTAGAGAATACTTGTCTGGTACTTTCTATCAAAGGAGCCCTGGCATTGCACTAGATTATGTATTGCACTGCTAATTGAAAATTTAGATGTTCAGATATACTAGTTGCTCTGAGGGTAAAATATTGGCAGTCTCTTCCTGTGAAACTTTACAGCTTTCAAAACAGATGGAAGGTTTTTATGATTTGGAACCAACTCAATAGAACTGGGTTTCCTTTCGGATTTGTTCCTTTATCTAGTAACTTTGTAAACATCCACATAATTGAATCTCAACATTTTGCACATCTTCCAGAACGGTGATCCCAATACAATTTTATTTCATCTTACACCTAATTTGCTAATTTCAAGTTAACAATTTCACGTCTCTCTTAAGTTTTTTATATACTATTTAATTTATGAAATAATACCTGGACATAGTCTTTATGAAACGTTTGAAACAGTGTTGACTTCCTCTATATGCCCTGTTTACCTAAATGTGTTCGTTTAAAACAATAGCAATTCAGTGTTGTATATCACGTCATGTATTTGATGTGAGAGAACTCAGGTGGAATAATCTGTAGGGATTTGTGCTGCTAAACCAAAGGCTAGGCCTCTCTAGCAATTTGAATTCACCAATGGCTCCATAGAAGAAATGGGCAATTTCCTTTCATGCAATCTACAGCCTCACAAACCAAATTATGGGTAAACTAGGAGTAATTTTCAACTAGATCAGAGAGAGAGAGAAAGAGAGACAAATGAGATAATCCCTAAATAAAATGTCTCCATCTCATTGCCATAGAGTCAGAACTACTTTACAGCTGATCCTGCAGTGAATTTTCAGAGGCTGTAAACTGCAGATTGCTGTTATAATTTCCCCCTTGGAACAGCTGGTGGATTTGAACTGACTGCCTTTGGGTTGGTATCAGAATCCCTACCCACTAGGCCATCAGAGCCTCTCAGACAGCATTATTTTCCCTAAATAAAAGCAGTTTTTCCTTAAAAGCAGTTTTCACTTTAATAAAGCAGACAACTACACAGTATAACTCCCTGGTGCCCTAAGGAAATTCTCAGTGATTAAGGTGAGACCTTGTATCTGTATATCCTTGAGGAAATTCCTAGCAATTTAGTTGACTTGGCATGAGTGACAGACATAGATGGTTATATTGAAATCCTTTAAGCTAATCAAGTGTGAGAAAGCTTACTATATATTTCTAATATATCAAAATTAAGTTTAGGAAGAACTATAATATATAACCAATAAAAAGCACATCAAGGACTAATTGCTTAAACAAATAAGTAAAACACAAAATAAATAATCACTTTTCTCTTATAAATCAAAAAGTAGAGAAGATATTGCTATGAGAAAATAAAAATTATAACCTTACTAAATAGGATTACTAAACTGGGCATGGAGTTATTTGAGAGAAAAATACATGCAGTATATTTTTACATACCATCGCTCAGAGTTGGACCATGTCTTAAATTTTTGGCCCTGAGCCTCTGTCTGGCATCATTTGACCTATAATACTATTCATCATGCACAGATCAGAGGTTTGTAAAGTAGCAGAGCCCTATAGCAAAACTAAAGTAGCAACTTGATCATTAAATGTTCTTACTCCTTTTGCTTTATGCTAATCTTAGCCTCATTTTAATGTATAGCTTTAAGTGTTAATGGCTCATTAAAGAGAATGTTGACATTTGCAACATTCTCCACAAAACCATTAAGTTTTGCCATTTCCATTTGTGTTTGTAGACCTACCTTATTTGTCAGAAATAATTTTGTGACTCCTTAGCTTGCACATTCTTTGTTAGAGAGTTAAAGGGATGCCAACATTAAAATGACAATATTTTCTCTCCAAACCAGGTCAAATATTTCAGGTGATGTGTCCACTTAACACCAAATTAACTCCAACTTATTGTTTTTGTTGTTGCTAAGTATTATCAAGTCAAGTAGTATTCAGAGAGCCTACGAACATCAGATCTGAAACCTACCCTGTCATGTACCATCCTCATCATCTCTGCCACACTAGAGCTCATTATAAATCATTGTATCTATCCATCTTGTTGAAGTTCTCGTCTTCCTTCACTAACTCTCCACTTTTCTGAGCATAATGTTTTTTTGCAAGGACTAAGCCCTCCTAACAACATGTTCAAAATATGTGAGATGAAGCTTCATCATCCTTTCTTCAAAGGAGCAATCTGGCTAGACTCTCTCCAAGACTTATTTGTTCATTCTTTTGTCAGTCAATGGGATATTTAGTGCTATTCTCTAGAACTACAATTCAAAGCATCAATCTAAGGCATTCTTCTATTGCCTTTATTCACTGTACAACATTCAGATGCATAGCAAGTAATAGACAAGACCATGGCTTGGATAGGGCTTGGTTCAAACTGACATCCTTGCTCTTCAGCACTTGGGAGAGGGCCCTTCCTGCAGACTTTCCAATAAGACACATCTTTTTATTTTTTATTTCTTGACTTCTGGTACTAAATTTGTTGATTGTGGATCCACGTAAGATGAAATCATTGATAATTTCTATCTTTTCTTCATCCATCACAATATTGTCTTTTGGCCCAGTGGTTAGGATTTTTTTTTCTTAATGTTGACATGTAATCCATATTGTAGGTTATGATCCTTGATCTATTGCAGCAAGAGCTTCAAGATCTCCTCACTTTCAACCAGCAAGATTGCATTGTCTGCATAATGTAGGCTGTTGATGAGTCTTCCTCTGATCTTGTTTAATCTCTATATGAACAAATCATCCAAGTAATTGGATGTTATGAAGAATGTGACATAAGGATTGCTGTTAGTACAACCAGTTTGTAACTGGTCTTTGAAAGAGGTTCTGAGGCTCTAAGTCACATGGAACTAGATTGTCCATCTTTCTCCTATAATGCCACTGATGGATTTTAAAAGAGAGATGTCGCCTTTGAGATAGCAGAACAACTTCCTATGGGCTACATCACCAGTGCTTTCTAATGACACATTAGGTGACTTAATATTAATTTTATTTTTAAAATACATTTTATTTCCTTCATATTATTAATTTACATTTCTAGAATTATAATATTTTTATTTATTTTTTAATTTCACACTAGAAAATATGAGGGCCACTCATTTTCCACTAAGAGTCAAGTATTTACAAAGGAATTGGAAAACAGTTGAAACTTGAAAACTGATTGACTGATCAGTGAAAGGAATCCAAAGTGGGCAATTTATATTTAAAAAAATATTCTATTTTATTTTTGATGCATCATCCTATTGTTATAACTATTATTTTATTAAAGGTATATTTCTTAAGCACTAAGGCAAATATATTGATTGACTAGATACCACTCTAAAGGAGCTTCTAAAATATTCTGACTCAAAAGACACTAATAACCAATATGTAAGCAATGAAGTCAGTCTAGAAACTAAGGTGCACCTAATCCAGGCCATGATCTTCTCAATTACTCGCTATGCATCAGAGAGCTGGACAATGACTAAGGATTACAGAAGAAGAATCAATGCCTTCAAGTTGTGGTGCTAGAGAAGAGTCTTGAACAAACCAGTGACTGCCAAGGAAACAAAACAGTCTGTCTTGGAGAGGGTAAAACCAAGTCTCTCCTTGGAGGCTAGGATTTTGAAGTTTTATCTTACATACTTTGGGCATGTGGCCAGGAGGGACTGATCCTTGCAGAAGAACATCATGCTCACAAGGGTTGAGGGACAGAGCAGGAGAGGAAGACCCCAGGTGAGATGGATTGATACAGTAACTGAGGCATCAGTGGTTGGTGTGTTGCTGTCAGTGAAATGAGCTCAGGACAGGGCAGACTTCAGAGCTGCTGTACACAGGGTTGCTATGGGTAACAGGTCACTCAATGGCACATAACAACAACAACAACGACAAGTAACTTGTTAAGCAAATGTTTGAAAGTATAATTCTTCTATATTCATATTATAATAGACAGTTGTGCTGCTGTTGTTGTTAGATGCTTTTTAGTTGAGTATGATGTATAGTGACTCTATTAAGAACAAATCTGAACTCTATCTTATCCTGTGCCATTCTCAACATCTCTAACACACTTGAGCCCATTGCTACTGTCACCATGTCAACTCACCTCATTGAAGGTCTCCCTTTCCTTAGCTGAGTCTTTGCCTTTCTATACATGATGTCCTTTTCCAAGAAAAAGGCTCTCCTATAAACATGTCCAAGTATGTGAGATAAGGCATCGCCATCATTGCCTCTAAGGTGCACTCTGGCTGCATTTTATCCAAGACGTATTTGTTTCATGGCAGTCCTGGTTTTATTCAGTGCTCTTCCCTAACACAACTCAAAGGCATTAATTCCTTCTTCTGTCATTTTTATTCAATGTCCACACCCAGTGATTCAAAAGACTCTGGACTGCATCAGGGACACCTTAGTCTTCAAACTGACATCATTGTTTCTCAGTAGTTTGGAGAGGTCCTTGACATTGAACTTTTCTAAAGCAATAAATCTCCTGATCTCCTGACTGCTGGTGTCAAGCATATGTGGACCCAAGTAAGAAAAAATTGTGGACAAATTCAATCTTCTCTACATCTATCATGATATCACATATTAGTCCAGTGGTGAGGGTTTTTGTCTTAATGTTGAGAAGCAATTCATATTGAAGGCTGTAGTCTTTGATCTTCTGTAGCAACCATTTTAGTCACCTTAATTTCAGCAAGCAAGGTTGTGTCATCTGCATAACAAAGCTTGTCAATGAGTCTTCTTCTATCCTGATGCTGCATTATTTTTTATAGAATCCATCTTTTGGAATGATTTATTCAGATTGAACAGGTATGGAGAAAGGGTGAAATCCTGACACATACTTTTTCTATTTGTAAACCATAGTATTCCTTTGTTCTGTTGGGACAACAGCTTCTTGATCTACGTGTAGACTATATATGAGCATAATTAAGTGTTCTAGCATCCACATTCTTCTTAGTATTAGTCATAATTTGTTACAATTCATAGTCAAATGCCTTTGCATAGTCAATAAAACACAGATATTTTATGGTATTCTCTTCATCAGTCAAGATCTGACTTCAGCAATAATATCCTTGATGCAATGGCTTCTTCTAAACCCAGGCTGAACTTCTGGTAGTTGTCTGTCAATGCGCTGTTCTAATCATTTTTGTATAATCTTTGTTCAATAATTTCCACATTCTGCTGCACTTCTTAGGTAGTTGCCCAAGCAACTGTCTTCCAAATTTGCTGGCATAGATAGACTGGTGAGCCTGCCCAGGAATTTATTCATCTGTTACTTGAAACAGCAAGCAATATTCCATTGGTTTTTGAGACCTTATTTTTCACCAGTGCCTTCAGTGCAGTTTGAATTTCTTCCTTTATTACAATTGGCTTTTGTTCATATGGTATTATCTGAAAATTTTCAGTGTCAAAAAATTCTTTTTGGTAGAGTAATTCTATATAGTCTTTCCTTCTTCAAATGCTTCCTGGATAATTCAAGATTTTGTCTTTGGAATCGCTTAGGCTTGAACTCAACTTGACTGAGCAACTCAAGGCTTGAATTTGGTTTCAATTCTTTCAACTTTAGAAACGCTGAGAAAGTGCTTTCCTTTTTATTCTCCAGCTCAAGGTTCTTTTCACAATCCGTTATGATACTTTGCTTTGTCTCTTCAACTGCTCTTAACTGTTCTTTAAAATCTGTTCATCTCTTTTATTTTGGAGTTTCAATTTTTTGCTTTGGCTTCTTGATATTCTGATGCAATTTTCAGAATTTCTTTTGACATCCATATTGGTGTTTCTTTCCTCTTTTCTTTGGACAATCTTCCTGTACTATCTTTGATTTCATCTCATAACTCAGCTAGTCTTCAATCAATAGTGTTCAATGGCTCAAACCTATTCTGGAGATGATTTTTAAATTCGGGTGAATTAGACTCAAGATCGTACTTTGGTTCTTGTGGCCTTGTTTTAATTTTCTTCAGCTTCAGTTTGAACTCACACTAGCAACTGATGGTCTGTTCCAAAACCAGCACCTGTAGATTGTATATGTATTAATTATTTTATTCTATGTAGTTAGACAGTGTAGTTTTCTAGCCGTTAACTGTCCATTTGCTATAGTCACAAGTTCTATCCATTTTTTATACATATTTTAATTACTTGAATGCAAATCTAAGCAAACAAAAAAATGGGCAAGCAAGTCTTGGTTAATTAATTTTCCATCAGGAACTTTTTTGTTCATCAGTGATTAAAACCCACTGTTGTCAAGTTAATTCTGTCTTATGGTAATCTATTAGGTTTCCAAGTCTGCAAGTTTCTATGGGGAGAGGGGCAACTGTCTAGTTTTCTACTGAGAAATAACATTATGTTTTGGAAGGCTAACTGAAAAACCAGTACAAATCCAGAGTGTTCCTTTGATCAAAGATTGTTGTTATTTTGTTTCTAGTCAGAACTGCCTCATGGCTATTCCTCCAGGGAGTTTTCAGAGGCTGTAAATTACACACAAGATTACCTGTCTTTGTTCTGTAAAGCGGCTGGTGGATCAGAACTGTGTGTCTTTGCATTGGAAATCCAACTCCTTACCTGTAGGCCACCAAAGTGGGTTAAAATTTTCTTATCATGATCACTTGCAGAGGCAGATGGATAGATATCTATTCAAGGTTTTCTTGAAAATGATGATACTATACCTACACTAAGCAGGTATGAAAAGATTTATTACAAAATTGAGGTTTCTGAGGAGAGCAATAAAGGACTACTAAAAAGGGTTTGCAACTGTTTGAGAAATCAAGAATTGAGACAGGAAGGAGGTTTTGTTTTGGTTATAATTCCAATTCAAGAGCTGATGGTTGATGTTTAAATTTCTTGCTAATATCAAAAGATGAAAAAATGAAAGTTTCCTAGTAACTTGTCCAGATGTGGGGCACAGAGTGAGGAAGGAAGGTGAGACTTAAAATTTGTCAGAAGTCACATGTCAAAATATTGAGTCATACTTCTCATTAAAAACTCTGTTGTTTAGCTGATTAATGAAATATGTTGTTGTTAAATGCCATCGTCGAGTATGACTCGAAGCAACCCTATGAACAAAAAATCTGAACCCTATCATATCTTGTGCCATCTTCACTCCTTCTGTCACAGTAGAGCCCATTCTAACAGTCACTGAGTCAATCCACTTGGTCAAGAGTCTTCCTCTCCTTCATCAACCATCCATCCTTCTAAGCATCATGCCTTTCTCCAAGGAAGAGCCCTTCCTAGCAACATGCCCAGAGTACATGAAGTGAAGACTCATCGTTTTTGCCTCCAAAGAGCACTCTGGTAGCTTCCTCTCCAATATATACTTATTTGCTCTTTTGGCCATCCATGGCATGTTTAGTGTTCTTTTCCAACACCACACCTCAAAGACATCAATTTTTCTTTTGTCATCCTTATTCTTTGTCTAGCTCACATATGTATAGAGAGTGATCAGAAAGACTATGGTCTGAATCAGACTCACCTTAGTCCTCAAACTGACATTACTCTTCAATATTTTGGAAAGGTCTCTAACTGTAGACTTTCCAAGTGCTACACATCTCCTTATTTCCTGATTGCTGGTACAAAGGGTATTAATTGTGGATCCAAGAAAGATGAAGGTGTTGACAGTTTCAATCT
>NW_006400154.1:868632-871995 GCF_000299155.1 Elephantulus edwardii
TTGGACATGTTGCCAGGAGGGACGGGTCCTTGGAGAGGGACATCATGCTTGGGAGGGTGGAGGGACAGCACAGGAAGGGAAGACCCTCTATGAGATGGATTGATTCGGTGACTGGGGTAATCATCTTATCTGACCAAATGAATGAATCTACACAATCATTGCAGAAATGATTTAACATGGTAATCTTTTCAAAGAAAAATATGTTTCATAAATTACATTTCACTTAAAATATTTATTTTAATATATTCTTTGCCTCAGGCCAGTTCTAAGACCCAGATGTATAGGAACTCATAATAGTTTAAGAGTGTGAAATCAGAGTCAATTAAATCACTATCTAAGATTCCTAACTTCATGGTTTAAATGAATGTTGAGAAATTGATGTCTTGCATGGCACTAAAAGGCATGGATCTTGAGGGAATGACTCACAGATAAAAATGCACAAAAAAATAATCTCTAGATAATTACCTACATCAGCAGCTCTTAGTGATAAAATGTTTGGATCAATATTCCTAGATGTCAGCATATAATAAATCTTGAACAAAACTATTGAATTGGTAAAAGTATGCACTAGTATGTACAAAACCAAAGAAACTTTTGGTTGAGACAGTGTGTAGTAGTAGATGCTGTACTGGAAAGTATTCTAGCTTACAATTTTGGAATGTGTGTGTCTCCCTTCACTATCTTTCTTAAGAGTGGATGTAAAATGAATAACCACCAAAAATAGCCCTGTAGACATCAAGTCAGTCCTGACACACGTTGTTATTACTATCAGGTACCATGTTGACTCAGATCCTTTGCTGCTGTGTACAACAAAGAAAAGCCATCCACTGCTACCTCATCTTCACAATCTTTGTTGTATTAAAGTCCACTGTTGCAGTCACTGTCAAATCCATCTCGTTGAGTCTTTTTCTCCTTTGTTGATGCTCTATTTTTCAAGCTTGATGTTCTTGCCTAGGGATTATAACCTCTCCTGATAATATGGCCAAAGTATGTGAAATGAAATTTTAACTTCAAGAGATCCATATTTATTCCCATTCCTAAAAAAGGTGACCCAAAAATGAGTGGAAATTATTGAACAATTTCACACATTTGCAAAATTCTGCTGAAGATTATCCAGAAACGACTGGAACAGTGCATAAACAGAGAACTACCAGAAATACAAGGCAGATTTAGAAGAGACCATGGCACCAGAGACATTCTCATTAATGTCAAATGGAATCTTGGCTGAAAGTAAACATTACCAGAGGTATGTCTATCTGTGTCTCATTGACTATGCAAAGGCATTTGACTGTGTGGAACACAACAAATTTTCACTAACCTTGAGGAAAATGGGAATCCCAGAATACCTCATTGTGCTTATGCAAAACCTGTGCATAAATCAGGAAACAGTAGTCCTCAAAACAGAGCAAGGAAACACTGTATGGTTCAAAATTAGGAAAGGAGTATGTCAGAGATGGATGCATCCTGTCTCCATTCCTTTTTAGTCTATATGCAGAACACATGATTTGAGAAGCTGGCTTTATGAGGAGGAATGTGGCATCCGGATTGGAAGAAGCCTCATCAACAACCTACATTAGGCTGATGACACAACCTTGCTTGCTAAAACTGAAAAGGACCCAAAGCAATTGCTGCAGAAGGTCAAGGACTGTAGTCTTCAATATGGATTGAAACTCAACATCAAGAAGACAAAGATTCTCACTACTGGTTTAATTGGCAGCACCACGATAGATAAAGAAGAGATTGAGGTTGTTAACAATTACAGTTTTCTCGATTCCACAATCATCACTCTTGTCATCAGAAGTCAGGAATTCAAAAGATGAATTTCACTAGGAAAATTTCCTCTTAAGGACCTCTCCAGAGTTCTGAAAATCAGTGATGTCAATCTACAGACTAAGGTGCACATAAGTCAGGCCATGGTCTTTGCAATTACTTGCTATGCATCAGACAGCTGGACAACGATTAAGGATGATAGAGTTGATGCCTTCAAACTGTGGTGCTAGAGAAGAGTCTTGAACATACCATTGACTGCCAAGAAAACAAATCAGTCTGTCTTAGAGAAGATAATTCATGTTTCTCTTTGGAGGCTAGGATTTATTATTATTATTATTATTATTATTATACTATTTTATTAACCAATTCAAATACATTGTTTTCATACCACTTCTTTCCAAATTCCTGAACCATCCAGCCATCAAAATATGCAACCCATGATTAATCGCCCCCCAACCCCCCACATCTTCACTCCTCTGCTTCCACCCTCCCCCGACCACTTGGATCCTCATGCTCATTCTACAATAATGATTTTATATAATATTTGTCCTCATGGGACTGAGTTAGTTCACTCAGCATAATGTTCTCCAGTCCGTCCCAAATTAGGTAATAATTCACAAATTTATTCCTCCTGCATGCTGGTATTATTCCATTGTGTGAATGTACCATAACTTCTCAATCCATTTAATTTTGGTTGGACATCTGGGCTGAAGGCTAAGATTTTGAAGCTCCATCTCACATACTTTGTGTATGTGGTCAGGAGGGACTAGTCCTTGGAGAAGGATATCATGTTCGGAAGGGTGGAGGGATAACGCAGGAGAGGAAGACACCGTATGAGATGGATTGATACAGTAACTGGGTCAGTGAGGGTTCATGTGTCAGAGTCAGTGAGACCAGCTCAGGACAGGATAGGTTTCAGAGCTGTTATATATAGGGTTGCTATAGATCGCAGTCTACTCAACGGCACATAAGAACAGTAACAGGCTTCAGAGCTTCTGTACATTGGGTCACTATGGGTTACAGGTGACTCAATGGCATATAACAACAACAGTCTCTAAGAAATATTTTAGCTTCATTCTTGCAAAACAGATTTGTTTGTTCTTTTAGCAATACGTGATATAGTCAATACTCTTCACCAGCATAACTATTCAGAAGTATTAATTCTTTTTAGGCCTTATTTATTTATTGTCTTAGTCATAGTGACTCCATAGAACAGAAATTAACTATCTTATTGGATTTTCAAGGCAATAAACCTTTATGGTAGCAGACTGTCCTAGCTTTCTCCTATGGAATGGCTGATAGATTTGAATCGCTTATCTTTCAATTATCAGCAGAACACTTAACAACTTCATCACCCGAGCTCCTTGATTTGCCTTAAATCTCTGAAATAACTAATACATATATGCCTATGAAATTAGTATAGTGTATTCTAAATTTCTATTTCATGTATTTCTTTTTAATTTGTTGCTCTGAATATTTTTATCAATGTTGTTGTGTTATGCACCATCGAGTCTCTTGCAGACTCAGTGACCCTGTGAACAACATCCCTAAACTCTGCTCTGTCCTGTGCCAATCGCACTGTCTCTGATACAC
>NW_006400154.1:872345-891107 GCF_000299155.1 Elephantulus edwardii
CATTGCTCTTCAGTACCCTGGAGAGGTCCCTAACAGCAGACTTTCCCATCACAATTCATCTTTTAATTTGTTGGCTGCTGGTGCCAAGAGTGTTGACTGAGGAGCCAAGCAAACAAAAGCTGTGAACAATCCCAATCTCTTCACCATCCATCCTGATGCTGCCGCTTGGTCCAGTGGTGAGAATCTTCATCTTCTTGATATTTATTGAGCATCAATCCATACTGAAGGCTGCAGTCCTTGACCATCTGCAGCAAGCACTTCAGGTCCTTCTCAGTTTCAGCAAGCAGGCTTGTGTCATCTGCACAATGCAGAATGTTAGCTGGTGAATGATAGGCAAATGAAATATTAAAACTCTTAGGTCACAAATTTGTGTTTATTATGGTTCATCTCAATTCACTTATTAAATCACATACATGTTGGTGTTTCCAGATACAAAACAATTTGGATAAGAGAAACTGAAAAAGAAGCATCTTAGTATGGAATAGATCCTCAATGGTGTCTGCAGAGATTAAGAAGTCCTTGGAGAAGGATATCATTCTTGGAAGGGTGGAGGTAGAGTGCAAGAGAGAAAGATCTTCGATGAGATGTATTGATGCAATGACTGGAGCAATAAGGGTAGGTGTGTCACAGACAATAAAGTTGGCACAGGAAAAACCAGGTTTCGGGGCTATTGTAAATTGGGCTGCTATGTTTTGCAAGCCACTGAGCAGCACATAACAGCAAAAATAAATAAAAGAGAAAGAGAGCTATACTCCTAAATTTTCTTTCTTATTCCTTGTTTTGCCCTCATCTTGATATTTTAAAAATAATCAGCGGCCACAAAAACTGTGGTATTTAAAAACAATGGACTTTAATGATTTGCAAATAAATGAACTATGGCTCCATAAAAGCGCATAGAAGAATCTTAAGTGTATACAATATAGGTGAAAAATGATCCATACTGTATGATTTCCAACATATAACAGTCTAGAGAAAGCAAAATAATGAATACGTTGAAACAATTAACGATTGCTAGAAGTTGACAGAAATGAGTAGAAGGATGAACATAGATGGAACATAGGCATTTCATTTGCTTTTATTGTGAATTTAATTGTAGTTTACAAATAAAGGTCACTCTGGGGCTCTGGTTGCCTAGTGCAAGAACCTGCACTGCAATATCAAAGGTCTATGGTTCAAGGCCACCAGGTGCTGAAGGCTGTGCATTTCCTCCCATGCAATTAACTGCCTCTGAAAACCCACTGTAAGGTAAAGTACGGGTCACTTCAGACTCTGTGGTACACCGCAGCAACAGCGTGGTGGTATAGCCCATAAGAAATTGTGCTGCTAATCCAAAGGTGGTCCCTCTCTGGTAGTTTGCCAGATAAACAATCTTCTTTGGTTTCATCTGCTGCCTCCAGAAAATCCTTTGGAGTGTAAGCTATGAGTTCTTTCTGACATAGTGACACTAAGGTTTCACAAAGGAAATTTGTCTTTCACTGAACATTTCACACACATTTTCTTTTAAGACATTTATTCCAATGCCCACAATATAGCAATATTTTGTCCACTTTTTCAATATCATCCTGGTTTTATCCCTTCTAGCTTTAAACTTTATCCCTAGGCAAATGCAACTCTCTATATATTGTGTAGTTGATTGTTCTACAGAGTCAGCACCTCTGTCATGTTACTGCCTACTTGCTCATATCTGTTTATCTTGCCTGGCTGTAAATATGTCCATTTATAGATTATGTTTAAAAGCACAGATAAAACAGGATTATTACAGGCATTTCTAGGTCAATGAATCTTTTCTAAAAGATAACATTAATTAATAGTGAACATATGGCATTATAAATTTGTCAAAACCCATAAGACTACAAAATAGAGTGAACCCAACTATGAACTTTAATCAATAATAACATATTTAATTTGGTTCATTAATTATAAGAGGTGTATCACAGGAAGTCAAAACACCAAACTGAATTCTTTGTTGCTGGGTGGGTTGATTCCAATGCAAAGACACCCTCTAGGAGAGGATAACACTGCCTCACAGATGTTTCAAAACAATAAATCCGTATGCAAGAAGAATATCACATTTTTGTCCTAAGAAGCAGCTGGTCAATTTCAACCACTGACATATTTTTTATGTAACTAGCACATAACCATTTTGATTTTTCTTTTCTCTTCTGTCTTCATAACGACCTTTTGCCCTCTTCATGAATGACATCCTTGGTGTCTATCCACAGCTCATTTGGTCTTCAATCATTGGTGTTCAATGTTTCAAAACTATTCCTAAGATGACCTTGATATTCAGATGGAATAGATTCAAGGACATATTTTCGGTTTTGTGGACTTATTTTAATTTTCTTTACCCTCAATTTGATCTTTTCTGTAAGTAAATGATGATCTGACTCACAGTTTGCCTCTTGCCTAGTTTTGACAGCTGATACTGATCTTCTCCAATGACCAGTGTGTAAACACATAGTTTGTGTTGTGTCTTTTAAAAAAGATATTTTCAATAAATAATTCAATCATTGGATTTGCAGCCTCATTTCTATCTTTTCAGAAGAGACTATGAAAATTGCTCTAGCATATCAAGAAGCCAAAACAAAGGGAAAACACACCAAAGTAAAAGAGCTGAACAGAAAATTTCAAAGGGCAGCTAGAATAGACAAATAAAAGTAGTATTATGAAATGTGCAAAGAGCTGTAATTGAAGAATTAAAAGAGAAGAATTAGTGATGCATTTCTCAAACTGAGAGAACTGTATGAAAAATTTAAACCCTGAGTTGCAATACTGAAGTTGGTTGTACCAGAGGCAGTCATCAGAACAGAGCAAGGAAACACAGCATGGTTTAAAACCAGGAAAGGTGTACTCCAGGGATGCATCCTCTTTCCATACCTTTTCAATCTATATCTGGAACAGGTCATCTGGGAAGTGGAGCTATTTGAGGAGGAATGTGGCATCTGGATTTGAGGAAGACTCATCAATAACCAGTGTTATGCAGATGACTCAAGCTTACTTGCCAAAACTGGGGATAACATGAGGCATTTGTTGCAGAAAGTCAAGAACCGCAACCTTCAATATGGATTTAAACTCAGCATCAAGAAACAAAAGATTCTCACCATTGGGCCAATTGGCAGCATCATGATAGAGAGTGAAGAGATTGAGATAGTTAGCAACTTCAGGTTACTTGGCTCCACAATCAGTACTCATGATACCAGCAGCCAGAAAATCAAAAGACAAATTTCATTGTGAAAATCTGTCAGAGGCCTCTCTCAAAGTACTGAAGAGCACTGATGTCAGTCAAGAGACTAAGGTGCACCTGCTCCAGGCCATGGTTTTTGCAATTATTTCCTATGCATCAGAGAGCTGGACAATGACTAAGGATGATAGAAGAAAAATTGATGCCTTTGAGTTGTGATTCTAGAGAAGAGTATTGAATATACCATGGACTGCAAAGAGAACAAACAGGTCCATCCTGGAGAGGGTAAAACAAGGCAACTCCTTGGAAACAAGGATTTTGAAGCTCCATTTGACTCTGGGCATGTTGCAAGAAGGGACCTGTCCTTGGAGAGGGACATTATACTCGGAATGATGGAGAAACAGTACAAGACAGGAAGACTCTGGATTAGGTGAATTGACTCAGTGGCTGTGGTAATGGGGGTAGGCTTGTCAAAGATGACAGAATTGGCTCAAGATAGGGCAGATTTCAGACATGTTGTATATAGGGTCACTATGACTCAGAGTCAACTCGATGGCACATTACAGCAGGAATAGCAAACATGGGCAATATATTGTATGACCCAGAAAGCATCAAAAGAAAATGGAGGAAATATACAGAATCATTGTACCAAAAAGAACTACAGTGAAAAATTTCAGGAAGTACCATATGAGAAAGAATCAATGGTAATGAAGGAGGAAGTGGAAGCTGCATTGAACATACTGGCAAAAAATAAGGGCCCAGGAATCGAAGAGATACCAATTGACTTCTTTAAATTAACGGATATAGCGTTGGATACACTCACCAGTTTACATCAGGAAATTTGGAGGACAGCGGTCTGCCAATGGATTGAAAATGGTCCATATTTCATCCCATTCCCAAGAAAGATAATTCAGTACAATGTGGAAACTATCAAACCACAATATCATTAATAACACGTGCAGGCAAAATACTGCTGAAGATAATCCAAAAATGGCTAGAACACAACGAAGACAGGGATCTGCAAGTAGTTCAAGCAGGATTTAGAAGAGGCTGTGGCACCAGGGATATAATTGCTGATGTCAGATGGATCCTGGATAAAAGAAGAGAATACCAGAAGAATGTCTATTTGTTGAATGTCTTTGTTGACTAGGTAAAGACATTTGATTGTGTGGATCATAACAAGTTGTGGTTGACATTGATAAGAATGGGAATCCCAGAGCACTTGATTGTGCTCATGGAAAACTAGGCTTGGACCAGGAGACTGTTGGGCAACCAGAGCATGGAACAAGGTTTTAAATCAAGAAGTGAGTGTGTCAGGGTTGTATTCTCTCCTTACCTAATCAATCTGTATGCTGAGCAAATTATCCAAGACGTTGGACTCTCAATAAAGGGGAATGTGGCTTCAGGATTCGAGGGAGACTCATCAATAACCTACATTATGCAGATGACACAATATTGCTTGCTGAAAGTGAGGACTTGAAGCACTTGTTGCAGAAGATCAAAGAATGTAGCTTTATGTATGGATTGCATCTCAATGTCAAGAAAACAAAGATTCTTACCATTGAACTAATAGGCAACACTGTGGTGGATAGAGAAGAGATTGAAACTGTCAACAGCTTCCTCTTAGTTGGATCCACAGTTAACACCCTTGGGCTCAGCAGTCAGAAAAGCAACCTAACACTGAAAAAAATGGGAATCCCAGAGCACTTAATTATACTCAAGTGAAACCTAAAGTTTGACCAAAAAACGTGTTCTATTGGAACAAAAGAATATTGCATTGTTTAGGATGAAGAAAGGTGTGTATCAGAACTATAGCCTTTCTCAATATCTATTCAATTTGTATGCCAAGTTAATACTTTGAGAAGCTGGAATATATAAAAAAGTACATGGCATTGGACTATGAGGAAGGCTCAACAACCTAGTTATGCAGATGGGACAAACTTGCTTGCTTAGAATGGGGACGATTTGAAACCCTTACTGTAGGTCAGAGACTGCAGCCTTTAATATGGATTACATCTCAATATCAAGAAATATTGTCACCACTGAGTCTATAGGCAACATCATGATAAATGGAGCAAAGATAAATTGTAAGTGATTTCATCTTATTTGAATTCATAATCAACATTTTTGGTACCAACATCCAAGACGTAAAAATATATATTGTTTTGGGGAAATCGGCTGTTAAAGACGTCTCCTTGAAAATGTGCTGAAGACTCATGATGCCAATTTAAAGACCAAGGTGAACCTGATCTAAACCATGGTCTTTTAATAGAGCAGGGCAACACTGCATGGTTCAAAATTGGGAAGGGTGTACACCAGGGATGTATCCTGTCTCCATACCTTTTCAACCTGTATGCAGAGCAGATTATCTGAGAGGCTGGGCTCTATGAGGAGAAGCGTGGCGTTAGGATTGGTGGGTGATCTATCAACAATCTGCGTTATGCAGATGACACAACCCTGCTCACTGAAACTGAGGAGGATATCATGCACTTACTGCAGAGGGACAAGGACTGCAGCCTTCAATATGGACTGAGGCTCAATGTCCAGAAGACAAAACTTCTCACCACTGGACCAATTGGTAGCATCAATTATGTTTAGATTACTACTCATTTAACTAAATAAATTCAGTTGGAAACACACTGAGGTCATAGGCTTTATAACATGATGGGATTGGACAAAAGGAGATTGAGATTCAGTTTGCTCGGCTCCACAGTCAGTTACCTGGAATAATAGCGACCTTATGTACAATAGCCGTTAACCCTGCTCTATCCTGTGCAATATGAAAAGTGAACTTGTGTTTTTTAAGATCCTGATTTTTCAGTAAAGGTTGTATGTAGTTAGATGCCATCAAGTCAAGTATGACATATAACAACCCTATCAACGACAGATCTGAAACTTGTCCTATCCTGTGACAACCTCACAAGCTGAAGCTGTGAACAATCTCTGACACACTAAAACCATTGCTGCAGACACATCAATGTGTCAGTTCACTAGTTAAGGGTCCTTCCTTTTTGCCACTGTTCTACCACTTTTCCACTCATGATGTCCTTCGCCTAGGAACAACCTCTTTTAGCAACATGTCCAAAGTGTGTAAGACAAAGCTTGCCATTCTTGCCTGCAAGGTGCACTCTGATTATACCTTCTCTAAGATATACATATTTACTCCTTTGGCAGTCCATGAGATATCCAATACTCTCTTCCAACACCACAATTCAACAGTATCAATTGTCCTTCTGTTACCTCATTCATTGTCTAGCTAATGACTGAAGAGACCTTGGTCTATATAAAGTGCACCTAATCCTCAAGTCAGACGATTAGTCTTGCAATCAAGGACCTATCCAACCTGTACTTCGTCCAAACAGGATTCTCCTTAAAGACAAAGAAGGTGAAATTTCATCTCACATACGTTGAGCATATTGTTAGGAGGGATCAATCCTTGAATAAAGGCATCATGCTGGAAAAGGTGGAAGGTGATAAAGAGGAAAATACTTAACAAGATGAATTGACACAGTGACTAGCAATTGGCTAAAGTATAGCAGAGATGCTGAGAATGGCTTTGGATTAAACAGAGTTCAAATCCATTGTTCATAGGGTCACTAGGAGTCATAGTTGATTTGATATTACCTACCAAAAATAAAATCTTAATGTCAAGAAGACAAAGATTCTTACCACTGGACTGATAGGAAACATCATGATGGATGGAGAAGAGAGTGAAATTATCAATAACTTCATCTTGCTTGGATCCACAATTAACATTCTTAGTACCAAGAGTCAGAAAATAAGGAGATTGATTGCACTGGAAAAAATCTGCAGTTATGGACATCTCCAATGATGGAGTCATGATGTCAGTTTGAGGACTAAGATGTGTCTGGTTCAGGCCATAGGCTTTATGACAAGATAGGATTGGACAAAAGGAAAATGCTTTATCCAATTATGTTTAGATTACTACTCATTTAACTAAATAAATTCAGTTGGAAACACACTAAGGGATTTTAAATATGTACTTAGAATATGAAAAGTAAACTTGTGTTTTTTAAATCCTGATTTTTCAGTAAAGGTTGTATGTAGTTAGATGCCATCAAGTCAATGACAGATCTGAAACTTGTCCTATCCTGTGACAACCTCACAATCTCTGACACACTGAAATCATTGCTGCAGACACATAAATGTGTCAGTTCACTAGTTAAGGGTCCTTCCTTTTTGCCACTGTTCTACCACTTTTCCACTCCTAATGTCCTTCGCCTAGGAACAACCTCTTTTAACAACATGCCCAAAGTGTGTAAGACAATGCTTGCCATTCTTGCCTGCAAGGTGCACTCTGATTATACCTTCTCTAAGATATACATATTTACTCCTTTGGCAGTCCATGAGATATCCAATACTCTCTTCCAACACCACAATTCAACAGTATCAATTGTCCTTCTGTTACTTCATTCATTGTCTAGCTAACGACTGAAAAGGCCTTGGTCTATATAAGGTGCACCTAATCCTGAAGTCAGACGATTAGTCTTCCAGTCAAGGATCTATCCAGCCTGTACTTCGTCCTTTCCAAGAACTTTCCCAGTGCAATACATCTCTTCTAGTGACTGCTGGTACCACGTGTATTGATTGTGGGTCCAAGTAAGACAAATCATTGACAATTTCAATCATTTCTCTATCATAATGTTGTTTAAATATGTCAATAGACATTCTGTCCATTCTTGGGCCTTTATTTTTTGCCATGTATGTCAGAGCAGCCTGAACTTCCTCCTTCATTACCATTGTCTCTTGATTATGTTGTTGTTGTTGTTGTTATTATGAGCTGTTGAGTCACCTGGAATAATAACGACCCTATGTACAATAACCGTTAACCCTGCTCTATCCTGTGCCAATCTTATATTCTCTGACACACCTATCCCCATTACCTCAGTCACTAAATCAATCCATCTCATTGAAGGTCTTCCTCTCTCGCACAGTCTTCCACCCACCCAGGAATGGTCCCTCCTTGCAACTTGTCCAAAGTATGTCAGACAAAACTTCAGAATCCTTGCCTTCAAGAGCAGTCTGGTCTCACATTCTCTAGGACAAGCCTGTTTGTTCTCCTAGCAGTCCATGGTATATTCAATATTCTTCTCAAGCACCACAGCTCAAAGGCATCAATTCTCCTTCTATCATCCGTAGTCATTGCTCAGCTTTCTGATGCATAGCAAGTAATTGCAAAGACTGTGACCTGGATTATTCACACCGAAGTCTCCAGACTGACATCGTATTCTTCATATTTTGGAAAGGTCTCTGATAGCAGTCTTTCTCAATGCAATTCATCTTTTAATTTCTTGGCTGCTGGTACCAAGAGTGTTGATTGTGGAGCCAAGCAAACTAAAGCTGTTAACAAGCTCAATCTCTTCACCATCTAACATGATGCTGCCAATAGGCTCAGTGGTGAGAATTTTCTGTTTTCTTTATGTTGAGATTAAATCCATATTGAAGGCTACAGTCCTTGACCTTCAGTAGCAAGCACTTCAGGTCCTCCTCAGTTTCAGCAAGCAGGGCTGTGTCATCTGCATAACACAGATTGTTGATGAGTTTTCCTCCAATCCTGATGTCATGTTTCTCCTCATAGAGCCCAGCCTCCTGGATAATCTGTTCTGCATATAGATAGTAAAGGTATAGAGATAGGACATATCCGTGGAATATACTCTTTCCAATTTTGAATCATGCAGTGCTTTCTTGCTCTGTTCTGATGATTCCCTCCTGGTCCAAGTATAGATTTCACATAAGCACAATTAAGTGCTCTAGGATTCCCATTCTTCTCATAGTCAGCCACAGTTTGTTGTGATCCACACAGTCAAATGCCTTTAGATAGTCAATGAAACAAAGGCAGACATTCTCTGATACTCCCTGCTCTAAACCAAGTTAGATGCAGCTAACATTAGCTATAATATTCCTGGTATCATGGCCTCTTTTAAACTCAGCCTGCACTTCAGGCAGTTCTGTTGATGTGTTGTTGTAGTAATTTTTGGATAATCTTTAGTAGAATGACATCAATGATATTGTTTTGTAATTTCTGCACTATTTCAAGTCATCTTTCTTTAGAATGGGAAGAAATATAGATCTCTTCCAGTCAGTTGGTCAGGCGTTTGTCCTCCAGAAGTTTTGGCACAACTTAATGAGCACATTCAGGGCAGCATCTGTTGAAATATGTCAATTGGTATGTACTCAATTCCTGGGACTTTGGGGGTTTTTTTTGCCAGTTCTTAAAGAGCACTTTGAACTTCTTCCTTAATCATGACAGGCCCTTGCTCATACGTTGTTTCATGAAATTCTTCTGTGTCCACCAATTCCTTTTGGTACAATGACTCTGTATAATCTTTCCATCTTCTATTAATGCTTTCTGGATCATTTAATATTCTACCAAAAACACCCTTAAGTAGTTAAACTCGAGGCTTGAATTTGTTCTTCAGTTCCTTCAGCTTAAGAAATTGAGCAAGTTCGGCCCTTTTGATTTTCTGACACCAGGTCTTTGCACATTTCATTATAATATATTTTATTTTGTCTTCCTGAGTGCCCCTTTGAAATTTTCTGTTCAACTCCTTAATATCTTGATTTCTTCCCTTTGTTTTGGCTTCTTGGTGCTCTAGTACAATATTAAGATTCTCCTGACATCCATATTGGTCTTGTCTTTCTTCTCTGTCTTTGTAATGACCTTTTACATTCTTCCTGGATGATATTCTTGCCATCCTCCTCATCTGCCTTTACTCATTAGTGTTCAAAGCCTCAAACCTGTTCCTGAGATGGTTTTGAAATTCAGGTAGGATAGACTCAAGATCAAATTTTGGTACCTGTTGATTTGATTTCATTTTCCTTAGCTTCATTGAATTTTCATATGAGTAGCTAGTGGTCTGTTCTACAATAAGCACCTGGCCTAGTTTTCATAGTTGATATTGACCAGCAATTCTTTCCACACATGTAATCAATCTGATTCCTCTGCATATCCATGTGTATAACCTGCATTTATGTTTCTTATAAAAGGTATTTTCAATGAATAAATTGTCCATTGTGCAAACTTCTATCATTATACCTCCAGCTTCATTTTTGTCACCAAGTCGCTTTTGGTTTGTTTTTTTTTTTTGTTCATTCAACATTTACTGACTCTCCACTGTGAGTCACACTGTCTTTTTTTTTTATTAATTTCAATAAACGTCTATAGAGATTTTGGACTTTCATTCATTCATTGTTGCACTTTTCTCCCCGCCCACCTCACCCCCACCCCTGATTTGCTCCTCTCCTTGAAAAGCAAAAGAAAAACTCCTTCATTGGTACACAATCCCCCCAAGTCCATGTTTTGCAACAACTGATTTTTCTTCTCTCTCCCCAACTTTTGCATTCCAGTCAACCATTATTATTAATGCATCTTGATTGCATGTTTGATCAATCTCTGATTGCAAATGTTGGTAAAAATTTTCTCTTGTTGGCCCATATATTTGAATGATAGTGGTATTCACTGGACTTCCTTATATGTGTATGGCTGTTATCCTGTAAGTCACAACATTGTATTTCAAGATGGATCTAGAAAAACTATTAACTATGAAAGCAATCCTATTTTTCTTCTCCATTTCATCTCCAGCACAGTAAATCATATGATCATCTGACTCAAAATTTACCATGCTAGTCCATCTCAACCCACCAATACCTATTATGTCAATATTTATGCATGCCATTTCTTTCTTAATAATGTTCAATTTTCCTACATTCATGGTCTCACATTCCCTGTTCTAATTACTAGTGTCTGCTTATAAGCTATTCCTTCTCCTTTGTGTTTCCATACTTGAGGGCTCAGCCTCTGTTGCCATATCTGCTAGTCTAAGTGTGTTCTATTGTACATAGGGTTTTCGAAGGCCTGCTATATCAGAAGTGAATGGCTAGCCCTTCTTCCCAGTCTGTCTTAATCTGAATGCTCAGATTTAGAACAGTATCTTATGGACAAGCATTTTACGGGAAAGAGAAAAGATATATCCCCAATTGAAGAAATTACCAATAGATTCTGTGTTGGTCCCACCCTGACACTTGTGTCCTGACCCACCACTTTTCCTGCTTCATTAAAATTCCCTTCTACTCTGATCTAATCCATTCAACACCTATCTCTCCCTATCCCACCCTTGATGTGATGAGTTATATCTCAAGCTTTCTGTTCTTCTGTAATTCTGGGCGCCTCAAACCGTTTCCAATTTCTTCTGCTGCAGTGAGTATCTCTTTAGTTTAGGAGTTGGTAAGTCCAAATACCTGGTACTAGTATTATGGAAGCCTTCCTATCTCAGACAGTTCTGAGGAAATGTCCTCTGCCTTGAAATTCTGCTCCGGGATTGACTTCTTGTGGCTTAGGGCCTCCTTCATTTGCAGCATACTGTAATCACAATGGAATAGTTTCCCAGGGGACATGACGGGTCCTGTAGATCTGGTATATAAGGCTGTTTTCTTGGCCTGAAGGCCACAGACTCTCAGGCCCCAAAGTATTTAAGGTTTCAGCCTTGACCCGCAGTCTTCTGGGAAGTGTGGATGTACCTGCATTGTGTGGGGTCAGCTGAGTCGGCACCTCCTGCACACATTTGATCATATGTTGTGGAAAGTCTTCTGTGTCAGGCAATTCTTTTTGGTACTCTGTACTCCTTCCATCTTCTTTTAATACTTTCTGTTGTTGTTGTTGACTCATAGCAACCTTATGAACAAAAGACTTGAACACTCCATCCTCTCTCCAGGTTCATAAGGTTTGCAGAGACAAGCTATTTAGGAAGTGGATGCCATTCCTGCTTCGTCATTCAATATTCTGCCCATAGAATCCTTAAGTTTTGTGGCTCTTGGCTTGAATTTGTTCTTTAGTTCCTTTAGCTTAAGAAATGAGGAGCAAGTTTGGCCCTTTTGATTTTTTAACTCCAGCTCCTTGTACATTTCTTTATAATGCTTTGCTTTGTCTTCCCTTAGCTGCCTTTTGAATTCTTCTCTGTACACTAATGATATATTTAGAGTCTCTTCTGACATCCATTTTGGTCTTTTCTTCTTCTAGCTTTGTAATGACCTTTTGCATTCTTTGTGGATGATACTCTTATTATCTTTCCACAGCTCATTTGGCTCACCACTGGATCAATTAGCAGCAGCATGATGGATGGAGAAGAGATTGAGGTTATTAACAATTACAGCTTTCTCATCTCCACAATAAACATTCTTGGCATGAGTAGTCAGGAAATCAAAAGATGAATTGCACCAGGAAAATCTTCTGTCAGGGACCTCTCCAGAGTACTGAGAAACTATGATGTCAGTCTAGAGACTAAGGTGTACCTGATCCAGGCCATAGTCTTCCCAATTACTTGCTATGCATCTGAGAGATGGACAATGACCAAAGATGAAAGAAGAAAAAAAAATCAATGTCTTTGAGTTATGGTGCTGAAGAGGACTATTGAACATACCATGGACTGCCAATAAAACAAATAGATCTGTCTTGGAGAGGATGAAACTAAATTTCTCCTGAAACTAAGTTTCTCCTTGGAGGCTAGAATTTTGAAACTCCATCTCACATAATTTGGGCACATTGCCAAAAGTGTCTAGTCTTTGGAGAAGGACATTAGGCTCAAGAGGGGGAAGGGACAGCACAGGAGAGGAAGACCCTGGATGAGATGAACTTATGCAGTAACTGGGGCAATGGCGATAGGTGTGTTGGAGTCTGTGAGACAGGCACAGCACACGCAAACTTCAGAGCTGTTGTACATGGTGTTGCCATGAGTTGTAGGTGACTCGACGGCACATACCAACATTATGATGTTGCCTATCAGTCCAAGGGTGAGAATTTTTCTTTTCTTGTCATTGAGATGCAATCCATATTGGAGGCTATAGTCTTTGACATTCTGCAGCAAGCCCTTCTGTTTCTCCTCAATTTCAGCAAGCAAGTTGTATCATCTACATAATGAAGGTTATATATGAGTCTTCCTCCCAAACTGATGCCACATACTTCTTTACAGTGTCCAGTTTGTTGAATAATTTTCTCAGCATACAGACTGAATAGGTATTAAGAAATAATATAACTCTGGCAAGAAGCTACACTGCAATCTCAAAGGGACTAGCTGCTCTGTGGGAGAAAAATGGGCAATCTCCTCCCATGCGATTAACTGTCTCTGAAAACACACCAGAGGGTCAGGTTGGTTCTACCTCATGGGTAAACAAGAATGTTGCCTTACTCAGCCTGCACAAAAATTTTGGTCTAAGTATAGGTCTCATGTAAGTGCAAGTAAGCGTTCTGGGATTCCCATTCTTCTCAATGTTAGCCATAATTTGTTATGATCCATGCAGTCAAATACCTTTGCATAGTCAAGAAATAAAACACAAATGGACTTTCTTCTGGTATTCTCTACTCTCTGCCAGAAGCCATTTGACATCAGCAATGATATCTCTCCTGCCATAATTTCTTCTTAATCCAGCTTAAAGTCTGGTAGTTCTTTGTCAATGTACTGTTCAAAACACCCTTGAATGATCTTCAACAGTACTTTTCATCAACTTCTTTTAATAAATGATTTCCTATAAGAGCGTGTAAGTAACTCACTTATTTCACTCAGTATCTTAATGATCTTCCATGAAATTTCTAAGGCTGTAAAATATAAATGGGTGTAGACTGGCAATTCTTCTCCTGAAGCATATAAGGTGTTATTTTCTTTATTTTAATTCAAGAACTATGAAACTCAATCAATCTTGAGACAATTAAAATACATTTTTATTGATACCTCCAGGCAGATATATTTACTCAGAACATTCTAACATAGGTCAATCTGTTTGTTAGAAGTTTACTCATAGTACAGTATTTATTATTCAGCCTGTATTAACCATGGTTATCAGAAGTTTCAACAAAACATAAAAATCTGTGTGAATTTGGTGGGGAGATGTTTCCTAGTTCTGTAAACATAAAATGACTTCAAGAGCTATTCTTAAAGTTCATGTTAAAGAATTTATTTGAAATGATGATTAGAAAGGCAAATTTGAAAACGTGGAATGGAGTGTTACATTTAAATACAATTGATCTTTCTGCTCAGTCTGTGGGAGACCATTTAGAACCTTATGAAAAAAGACCCTGAAAAACTCAACAAATTTACATATGTACTTTGACACTTCTGATTCACAAGAGGTCAGGGAAATGGTGGAGCAGAACTAATGGAAGACAGAGGAATAGTGCCTAGGTATTGTATTTGCATAATGAGTTCAAAATGACAGTCCATTTTCTACATTTGCTAGAGGTTGCAGAAGAAACGAAATGAAACACGGAGGTAACAGCAATAGATCATATTGCACAATATGCTGCAAACATTAAGCAATTTGAAAGGTTAATGAACAAACCACTGGTTCTCTATGAGAACCTCCAGAAAATAATAGCAAACAACAAATGAAACTGCCTAGAGCATAGAAAAAAGATTCATATAACTTTCCTTCCTTCTTTTTCCCTCAATACTCTGTGGATGAAACAATAGCAAATTCAACATAAAGCATGTGTTAAGAATTAATAACTCAATAGATTAATTTTTCTCTGCCTCGTCTCAAGGCAGCCATTCCTTCTAACTTGCCATTAATCCTTAAGAAATGCCCTGTACTGCAATTGTTTTTGCCAAAACCATACTAGTTTAAAGTAACAGTATAATAAACAAATAAATAAATCTTATGTGATTTAAAAGTTGTTACTATTATTGAACAAATTACATATTGCCAAAACTATTTCCATAGATAAAACTATTAGTTCTTAACATAATTAGAGCTTAGAAATAATATTCTTTTATCAGTCCTCAAAGGAGCTCAGAAATTTCCCATTTCTTATGTGAAATATAATTTACTTCCTTACCATTGCAACTTTAGAGGAAGTAAAATGGATGTTTCATGTGCAATTGATACTGATGCTGGAGCAATGTTTCTCAAAAGTTAATATAAATTTCCCAGAGAACTGGTAAATTGTAGATTCTGATTCAGTAGGTTTTAAGAGCCCTGATGCTCTACATTTCTAACAAGTTCCTGGTTGATGCAATGTTCCTGATATGAGGAGTTCACCTATAGTGTTTACCCAGAAGCTTTCTTAAAATTCAGTACAAATATTTAACCATTTGTGCTCTGAGGAGGAACGGGGAAAGTTAGACTGCTTAGAAAGGCTGGAAGAAGAAATAGGAAAGGTAACCTGAAACTTATTTTATCTGTAACTTTGTACAAGGTGAGAGGACATGGTCTCCTACTCAGTATGCATAAGACGTAAGCCTTCTAGCTACTGTTCCATCTATAGAGGAAATAGTGATTAACCAGAGGTCCAGTATCCAAGCTTGGAAAGCTTGAAATATGTGGAAACCCTTTCTCTTTCGCTAGTTGCCCAAAGAAAGCACAAGTGTGCTGAAACAGAAACAGCAAACATATAACATATGTAACACAGATTCTAGTCCTTTATTACTGCTATTGCTCTTGAGCACCATCGAGTTGGAACTGACCCATAGCTGACCCTCTGGCAGGTTTGCAGGGGCAGTTAATCACACGGAAGGTGGTTGCCCATCCTTATTACTGCTACTTCTAAGAATTTGAAAAACTCATTCAGCTTTTCTGGGTCATTTTCTCATCAATTATTAAGCAGATGGGGCTGTCTCCAGGGTCTCTACCAACTTCAAAATTATGTCTTTACAACTATATAATATGTGACTCAAAAGTATAAGACTTTTCTTAATGAAAAGACTTTTTTAACTTTAAAGATGATTTTTTTTCTTTAAATTAGTGAACTTGGAAACCCATTGCTACAAATATTTTAGGAATCGTTCTTTTAGAATTTCTTCTTCAGCTAGTTTCAGTGTAATCTAAAAAATAAGTGAGATTATTTTACACTTCCACCTAACTGAACCATAAAACTAACTGAATTATCCCTGCAAATGTCAGAACAATATCTTGTCAGAGTAGTTTGATTGAATTTAAAATTCTTGAGACTAGACTCCATACCAACTTTATCTGTGCACTTTCTAGTGCAAGATTTATCAAACTTTTTTTTTTGTAAGAATTACCTATCTGTAGTGGGTGATTAGATAGAAGAGAAAGAGAGAGAGAGAGTGTTTGTGTTGTGGTGCTGGAAAAATGTTTCAAGTCCTAGAGAGGGTGAAACCAAGCTGCTCCTTGGAGGCAAGGATTTTGAGACTCTGTCTTGTGTACTCTGGGCATGTAGCCAGAAGGAACCAATCTTTGAAGAAGGAGATCATGCTTGAAAGGATGGAGGGGAAGTACAGAAGATGAAGATATCAGATGAGACGGATTGACACAATAACTGGGGTTAAGTAGGTGTGTCAGAGACAGTGAAACTGGCTCAGGATAGAGCAGGATTCAGTGCTATTGCGCTATGAGTCATAATTGACTCAATGGCATGTAACAACACAGCAACAACATATATTCTGAGAGAAATAAGTATAATCTAATAAATAAATTCTATAAAATTATCTAATTAAATCTTCTGAGGGAATCACATTATTCCACAAAAAGTGCAAGGCTCAGAGACTGTAGATAAATTACTCCACAACATTACACTCATGCTTAGCATAGAAGAGTTAAGTAAACAAAAAATCAATGGTTAAAAAAAATCTGTGGTTATTAAAAGTAGTGAAATGGTAAACAGACTATATTTTAATCTAATACTCAATGTTTTCTGTGCTGTTATCGCAAATCTTTTGTATCCAAAGTCATCATGAATTGTGTTGGTTTTGTATGCCATCAAGTAAGAAACTGACTCATAGCTGACATTCCAATAGGTTTTCAGTGGTATTAGAAGATATTGCCACCAGAGCTCTGTAAAAAATCTATACAACTGGATCAACAAATAATATAATGATTGTTGATTGCCTTTGAGTTGAGCACTACTCATAGTGACCCTACGGATAAAAGGCCTGAAGCCTACAACTATCAAAGTTGTGGAAGCCCCTCTACATTTTATCAAAGTTCATAGAGTTTCCAGAGGCATATTGTTCAGGAAGTGGATGCCCCTCCTGCTTCAACGTAATGATTAACAGAGAAAAGATTTAGGTTGTCAAGAATTTCTATTTACAAAGAGATAGAAATGGCAATTGTTAAGTTTATTTGGAAAGGAAAGAAACCCTAAAAAAGCAAAACACTTCTGAAAAACATAAGTGTGAAAGGCTTTATTTGCATCTCTTTTATTGCCAGTGATTTTGAGCATTTCTTCATGTGTCTGTTGGTCATCCCAATGACTTCGTGTGTGACAATCTTTCCAGGTCTTTTGCCCATTTTGTAATTGGGTTAGCACTTTTTTTTTCCTTCTGGAGGCCCAGGAGTATTTCTTATGTGATCCTTGTCTGAGATGGTTTTGCCAAACGTTTTTCCCAGTCAATAGGGTTTCTTGTCACCATGTTGGAAAAAGCTTTTGATGAACACAGACATTTAATTTTTAGAAAGTCTCATTCATCAATTTTATCCTCTCCATATTGTGCATTTCTGGCTGTATTTGTCAGTCTCTTTATACTCATATACTCAGTAAACCAAAATGAGATACTATCTAACCCCATTAGCAAGGGCAAAGTTTAGTAGGCCATCAAGCAATAAATGTTGGAGAGGACGTGGAGATGCAGGAAATCTTATACACTGTTGGTAGATTTGTAAAATGGTACAATCACTCTGGAAGACAGTTTGGTGTTTCCTTAAAAACTTGAATATAGAACTTTGTGTGACCCTGCTATTCCAACTACTGGAAGATATCCTAACAAAATTAGAACTGAGACACAAATGGAGATTTGTACACAAATGTTAATAACAGCATTATTCACCATCACAAGAACATGGAAACAGAGTAAATGTTCAACCACAACTAAAGTCACTGAGAAATTATGGTACATTCACAAAATGAAATACTACGTAACACTCAGAAGCAATGATCTTGGGGGGGAAAAACACAAAAACCAACTGTATAACTTGGGAGAAACTGGAGGGCACTATGCTGAGTGAAATAACTCAGTCTCATAAGGACAAATACTACATATGATCATTGTAAAAACAGAAAGATAACTAGTAAAACATGCATGGGGATCCAAGGAGGAAAGGGTCAGGAGCAGAGGGGTGAGGATGGGTAGGCACAAAACCACAGGGTTGCACTGTGTGGTAGGTTGAGGGAGCAGGTGAAGGAAATGGGACAGCTCTGGGTGAAAATACAGGGCAATGATGAGCAAGATCCAAACGTAATTAATTTTATAAAACATAATACATGAGAATAACTGTATAAAACACAATAAGAATAAAATAAATCTAATAAAAAATATGGAAGGCATAGCACTCTCTGATCTCAAACCCTACTTTTGTTGTCGTTATTTTTATGTGCCGTCGAGTCGCCTGTGACTCATAGCGACTCTACGTACAACAGCCTTAAACTCCACTCTGTCCTGTGCCAATTGCACTGTCTCCGACACTCCCATCCCAATCCTCTCCTGCGCCATCCCTCCACCCTCCCAAGCATGATGTTCCTCTCTAAGGACCGGTCTCTCCTCACAACATGTCCAAAGTATGTTAGATGGAGCCTCAGAATCCTTGCCTCCAAGGAGCCACCCGGTTTAACCCTT
>NW_006400154.1:892921-902462 GCF_000299155.1 Elephantulus edwardii
ATGTAATCGATCTGATTCCTATGCATACCATCAGGTGAAATCCAGGTGTATAACCTACGTTTATGTCCCTTAAAAATATATTTGCTATGAGTAAGTCATTGATTGTGCAAAACCAACTACACAGCTATATAATAACCAATACAACTTGGTACTAGCTAGGCACACAGACCAATGGAACAGAACTAAGAGGCCAGAAATTTGTCCATCTACTTAAGGTGACCTGGTATTCAGCAAGGAAACAAAATCTAGCAAATGGGATAATGACAACCTTTTCAACAAAAAGTGCTGTCAAAACTGATCTTCTACCAGCAGAAAGCTGAAACAGGATGCACATCTCATACTGTAGACAAAATTAAAAATCAACTCAAGGTGATCAGAGACCTAGAGGTAAAGCACCAAATCATAAAGATCATAAGAGACAAATTGGGACCAAACTTAGAAGGCCTTGCCTACGGTATAAATAGCCTGTCAAAACCAGACAGAAATTCACAACCAGGAGAAGATCATGGAGAAAGGCATTGTGCTCAGAAAAGCAGAGGATTAATAAGAGAACAGCCTCTATAAGAAGTATTGATATTGTTGCTACAACAACTAGACTTAAGCACAGTGGAGATTATAAGGAAGTTGTAGGAATTAGGGCTTTCCTCTGACCCATGTTATTAGTTGCCTTTGTGTCATTGTTGTTGCTTTTATGTATTGTTGAGTCAGCTCTAACTCATAGCGACCTTATGAGCAATGGCTCTGAATCCGCTACTATCCTGACCCAATTTCACTGTCTCCAATACACCTACTCCCAATATTCCAGCTACTGTGTCAATCCATCTCATCCAGGGTCTTTCTCTCCTGCGCTGTCCCTTCACCCTTCCAAGCATAATGTCCTTTCCAAAAACTGATCCCTCCTGACAACATGCCTCAAGTATGTGAGGCAGAGCTTCAAAATCCTTGCCTCCAAGGAGTATAGGGTTCTATAAATACAATATTTCTTGTATCACTATAACAATGCTATTTTATACTTAAGCTTATTTTGACTGCAAGAGATTTCTAAAAATATTGAATAGATAATGATTTATAGCTCAGAAATGACATAAAAAAAGAAATAAATATTGTCAGAAGACTCATTTCCCCTCCCTATTCTACAGTTGCCTGGATTTAACCAATTTTAACATACTGGTAACTATTATTTTATTAATATTCTTATATACCTAAAACAAATATAAATATTTAGGCTAGGCTTCAATCACTTCTTTATTTAAAAGTTAGCTTGTTTTATATCTATGCTTTGTTGCATTTGAGTAAATTTTGGAAATATTATCTAACTAATATCAAATATTTTTCTATCCTTACTGTTGCCCTATGTGTGTGTGCATGCTTTCAACCTACACTGGCTAAGATTCCTGAACACTTTTCTCAAGTGGATAACATTTACTCAAAGGTCAGTAGAAAAAAAGCTGGCCTTGGCAACTGTTCATTTTATCAACTGCCTAAATTGGAGTAAGACATATGGCACCCCAGAATTTTCATTAAAAAATGTTTAGGAATCCCATGATGCTGCTTTTGGCACAGTGGTAAAAGTCATTTAAGTAATTTGATTATAATTTTAAAGTAGTATTAGCTCAGTGAAAAGTGTAAGCTATGTTTATGCCACAATGATTCGGTCAAGAGTTGTCAAGTTCAACATCTAATAGGCAGATACAATAATAATTTCAGAGGTTCTGAGAAATTTCTTTTCTCTAATGAATGGTAGGTAGTTTATTTGGCTGACATTTTTCTCTCAAGTGTTTTAAGCAATTGTTGTACTCTTGGGTTGATTAGGCCAGAGTCATTTCTAACAATGCTTCCATGTCATAAGTCTTTCAGTTATAATTCCACAATAGTAGTGCCAAGAGATTGCACACTGTGACAAAGGACAGGTTCACAAAAACCATGCTATTGTAACTATTGTTCTGATCCATTCCAGTATTCTTTGGCTTACTACAATTAGCTCTCAGGGTATTCTTTTTCATATCTTATTTCTTATTTTTTAGCACAGCAAAGTATTGTTAAGGTTCTTTAAGATCCCAAAGTGGGAAAAATATTCAAAGATTCCTGCCAAGTTTTACTCTTATAACCACTATGATAGATACTATGCGAATAAAAATAGATGAGACCCGCCATCAAAGAACTTACTGGTTTGTACGAAGAGTATTATTAATGAAATAAAAGTATACAGTTTTATTTAGAACACTTTAGGGAAGAGTAGGAATCAAGATGCAGCCCTGAACGCAATCACCAGGTTGTGTCAAGAAATCTGGAGAATAGCTACCTGGCCAACCTACTGGAAGAGATGCATATTTATTCCCAACCACCAAAAAGGTGATCCAACAGATTGTGGAAATTATAGAACAATATCTTTAATACCACATGAAAGCAAACTTTTGATAAAGATTATTAAAAACCAACTAGAATAGTACATTGACAGACCTACCAGAAATACAAAGTGGGTTTAAAAAAAGCTGTGGCACTAGAGACTTCATTTAAAATGTCAGATGGATTTTGGTTAAAAGAAGAGAGTACTAGAAGGATGTTTATTTGTGTTTTATCAACTATTCAAAGATATTTGTGTGGATTACTGCAAATAGTTGCTGACATTGAGAAATATGGAAATCCAGGAACATTTAATTGTGCTCATGTGAAACGTATAATGAGACCAAGAAGGTGTTGTGCAAACAGAGCAAGGGAACATTGCATGATTCAAAATTAAGAAATGACTACACCAGGGATGCAGCCTTTCCTCATACCTTTTCAAAATACATAATGAATTGATTATTCAAGAGTTTAGATTTTATGAAGAAGAATGTATCATTAAGAATGGAGGAAGATTCATAAACAACCTACATTATGCAGATGACACAACTGTGCTCACTGTAACTGAGGAGGACTTGAAGCATTTGTTGCAAAAGGTCAAGGACTTCAACCCTCAATATGGATTGTATTTCAGCATCAAGAAGACAAGATTCTCACCATTGGGCCAATTGACTGCAATATGATATAAGGAGAAGAGATTGAGGTTGTTAACAATTACAGCTTGTTCGTCTCCACAATAGACATTCTTAGCACCAGCCGTCAGGAAATCAAAAGATGAATTGCATTGAAAAAATCTGCTGTCAGGGACCTCTCCAACGTGCTGAGAAGCAACCACATCAGTCTAGAGACAAAAGTGCACCTAATCTAGATCATAGTTTTCACAATTACTTGCTGTGCATCACAGAGCTGGACCATTACCAAGGATAACAGAAGAATAGATGCCTTCAAATTGCAGTGCTGGAGAAGAGACCCGAACATACTATGGACTGCTAAGAAAACAAACTGGTCTATCTTGGAGAGGGTGAAATCAAATTTCTCCTTGGAGGCTAGGATTTTGAAGTTCCACCTCACATACTTTTGGCATGTGGCCAGGAGAGGCTGATCCTTGGAGAAGGACATCATGCTAGGAATGGTGGAGGGACAGTGCAGGAGAGAAAGACCCCAGATGAGATAGACTGATACAGTAACTGCGACATTGGGGATTGGTGTGTCAAAATTAGTGATACTGGCTCAATAAGGGGCAAGATTCAGAGCTGCTGTACATAAGGTCACCATGGGTCCCAGGTTACTCGGCAGCACATAACAACAACAACAACAACAATGCTTTTGAGAGCTGGACCATGAATAGAGATTATAGAAGAAGTGATATCTTCAAGTTGTGGTGTTGGAGAAAAATGCTGAACATGCTATAGACTTCCAAGAGAACAAACAAATCTGTCTTGGAAAGGGTGAAAGCAAGTTGCTTTTTAGAGGCAAGGATTTTGCAGCTCTATTTCACTTAAAGCACATTTCCAGGAGGGACCAGTTCTTGGAGAAAAACATCATCCTAGAAAGGGTGGAGAGTTAGCACAAAAGAGGAGGACTCTGAATGATATAAAGTGACATAGTGACTATGACAATGGGGGTAGATGTGTGAGAGAGAGTGAAATTTGCTCAAGATAGGACAAGGTTCAGAACTGTTGTTTATAGAATTGCTGTGAGTTGTATTTGACATAGCAGCACATAACAACAATATCATTTCCTTCCATTTTCTTTTGATGCTTCCTGCTTTGGTCAAGATTTTCCCCATAGAAAAAGTGTTCCTTTAGTGTTGCAACTTGAGTCTTGAATTTATGCTTCAATTCTTTCAGCTTTAGAAATGCAAAGGTGTTTTTGTTTTTCCAACTCAAGCTCATCACAGATTTTGGTTTTGGTTGTTTTTTTTTCTTTTTTGTTTAGATTTTGTTATTATATTTCTCTTTATCTTCTCAAACTATGCTTGGAAATCTTTTAATCTCCTTTATTTCAGCATTTCTGTTCTTTGTTTTGTCTTCTTTATGTTCTAATGAAATTTTCAGAATCTTCTTCTGACAACTATTTTGGTCTTTTCTTTCTTTTCTGTATTTTGAATGTATTTTTATTTCTTCATTAATGGTGCAAGTGATGTCACCCCAAAACTCAACTACTCTTCTTCAATAGAGTTCAATGCATCAAATTTATTAAATGACATGTTATGAGGTGTCATCAAGTCACATACTACTCATAGCAACCCTATGAACAACAAATCTGATCCTATACCTCATCACAGTTCCTTACACACTAGAGTCCATTGCAGCAGTCACTGTGTCCATACAGTTGAGGGTCTTCTTCTCTTTTACCAACCTTCACCTTTCTAAGCATGATGTCCCTCTCCAAGAAATACTCTTTCCTAGCAACGTATCCAAAGTGTGTGAGACAAAACTTTACCATCTTTGCATCCAAAGAGTACTCTGGCTGCATTTTCTCAAAGACATATTTGTTTTGTTCTTTTGACAGTTAATGAAATATTTAGTACTCTTCTCCAACACTAGGGCTCAGAAACTCCGATTCTCCTTCTGTTATCCTTATTCATTGTCCAGATACAAAACAAGTGACTGAAAAGACTATGTCTTGAATCATCTACACCTTAGTTCTCAAACTAACGTCATAACTCTTCAGTAATCTGGAGAGGTACCAGACTGCACACTCTTCCAGTGCAATAAGATGATATTGTTTACAACTTCAATCTTTTTTCCATTTATTATGATGTTGTCTATAACTCCAGGGGTAAGAATTTGTATTTTCTTGATGGTGAGATACAATCCATATTGAATTCTTTGACATTCTGAAATGAGTTCTTCAAATCCTCCTCACTTTTAGCAAGCAAGGTGTGTCATCTGTATAATGCATGCTGTTAATGAGTCTTCTGCTGATATTAATGCCACATTCTTTTTGGTAGAATCTAGCTTCTCTAACAATTTGCTCAGTATACAGATTAAATATGCATGAAGATTGGGTAAGAGTATATTAGAAATTCTATTTGTTATCATCATTTATTAAATAAGAAATACTAGAATATTCCCTGGTTTTCCAAAAGATCAAATAAATATATGTTGGATAAAAAGCAATAAAGGAGCATCTTAAAGGATGGTGAAATTTTATCTCACATATTTGGGCATGTTCAGGAGGGACCAGTCTCTGGGAAACACATTATTCTTGGTAAGATAAAGAGTCAGTGAAAGAGTGGAAGATCTTCAACAAGATAGATTAGCAGAGTGACTATAACAATGGGTTTGAGTATACCAGAAATGATGAGGATAGTACAGGATAAGGAAAGATTCACATCCACTGTTTATAGAGTGGGTATGAGTCCTAGGACCAGAAGGCTGTTGTGCAAACAGAGCAAGGGAACACTGCATGGAACACTCAATTAAAATTGAGAAAAGAGTGAGTCAAGGTTGTATTCGCTCTCCATACCTATTCAATACATATGCTGAGCAAATTATCTGAGAAGCTTAACTCTATGAAAATATCAGGATTGAAAGGAGACTCAACAATAACCTGTGTCATTCAGATGAAACAACTGTGCTTGATGAAAGTGAGGAAGACTTGAAAAAACTTATTGCAGAAGATCAAGGAATGCAGCCTTCAGTATTGATTGCATCTTAATGTCAAGAAAACAAAGATTCTAATAGAATAAAGTAATTTTTTTTAAAAAAAGAAAGATTCTAACCACTGGACCCATACTCAGTGTCATGATAGATGAAGAGGAGATTGAAGCTATCAACAGCTTCATCTTGTTTGGATCCACAATTAATGGTCTTGGTACCAGCAGTCAGGAAATAAGAAGATACATAGCACTGGGAAAATCTGGTGTTAGGAACCTCTCCAAATTATTGAAGAGTAATGATATCAGTTTGAGGACTAGGGGTATCTGATTCAGGCCATAATCTTTCTGATTACATGCTATACATATGAGATCTGGACAATGAACAAGGATGACAGAAAAAGAACTGATGCTTTTTAGTTGTAGTGTTGGAGAAGAGCACTGAACATTCCATGGATGGCCAAGAGAACAGATAGATATGTCTTGGAAAGGATGCAACTGGAGTGTTCTTTGGAGGCAAGAATGATGAGGATTTTTTTCACATATTTTGGGCACGTCTCTAGAAAGGGCTATTACTTAGAGAGGGATATGATGCTGGGAAGGGAAGAGGGACAGCAAAGGAGAAGATCCTCAACCAGGTGGATTGACACAGTGACTCTGCAATGGGCTGTTGTCTGTTAGGAAGTATGAGGATGTCACAAGATAGAACAGGGTTCAGATCTATTGTTCACAGGGTCGCTAAGAGTTGAACTCGACCCAGTAGCTCCTAACAACAATTACAGCAGCAATATGAGTTCATTCAAAAACACCTAACAACAACAAATAATCTTGGAATATATTTAAGACTAATTGTCTGAAAGAGTAAATATGAATATAAGTTATTTAAATGTCAATCTATTTATATTTCTTTGTATTTAACAATTTTCTTCTCATGGTCTTTGAGTTGCTTTTTGAATACATGTAAAGAAACAGGTGTTGTGTTGATGGTTGCTGTGGTTTTTATTCCAATTCATAGTAACCTTATATGTGCAGAGTAAAACTATTCCTCTGAGCTTAAACTTGTGACTTTTGAAAAAAGACTTCAAGATTTGCCTTCCAATGTCTCTTTGTAAGTTTTAAACACCAATATTTTGCTTGGTAGTCCAATCTTGATGTTATTCAGTGATTCAGAGGTGCATCTTCTTTTTATTATATATGATGCTATTTTTAGGTGTCATGGAGTCAAGTATAACTTATAGCAACCAGATGAACAACACAGCTGAAATTTGTCTTATCTTGTGCCATCATTAGCATCTCTGACATAGTTGTGATAGATGTGAAATATTTCAGTGCTCATAAATATTAGAATTATAAATAAATCATATTTGTTGTTTTATAGCAATGAGTCATAAAGTTCTTAAAGGATCTCTTATTATCATCTACTTCACTTACTAAACAAAAAGGCAAATATAAATATTTAATTTAAATTCTTATTACAGGAGATTCTTCTATATCAAAATTTTATATTCCCCAAGACAGGCACATTTTTGAAAAGTAATATCAAGGCAAGAAAACTCCTAAAACCCATACAAACCTGTGGAGTCCTGGAGTCATTCTGACCCATGAAAACCCTCCACTGGGCTTCAAATTCTGTAAATTTTTACTGGAATGGTCTGCTAAATCTTTGTCTCTTAGGAGTCTGGGATATTTGAAGCTGTAGCTTTTCAGTTAATAGGTCAACAAGTAAAAGTACTGGCTGGATAAATGGGAATTTGATACAAATAAAAATTTCTGGTGGATATTTACTACTCACTGGCTTATATAATTTTACTATTCATGTTTACTTTGAGGTACAACTGACTGTTCTGTTATATGGTGGCACTTTCTGTTAAGCAATTTGTTTTCTCAAATATTCATTATCATTGTCTGTAGTAATAAAGATGGAGAGCAGTTCATGTCCTCAGACGCATTAATGTTTAATAGTAGAGGTGAGACAAATACAAATTCATAATCGTTGAACTAAATATATAAAAATCCATATACATATACACAACAGATTTCTATTTTACCTATGAAGAGATTGAGATAGTTAACACTTTCAGTTTGCTTGCTCCATTGTCAACATTCTTGTCCCAGCAGAAATCAAGAGATAAATTTCATTGGGAAAATCAGCTGTCAGGGACTTCTCCAGAGTACTGAAGAGCAACGGCATTAGGCCAGAGACTATGGTGTGCCTGATCTGGGCTATACTCTTCACAATTGCATGCTATGCACCAGAGAGATGAACAGTGACTAGGGATGATAGACCAACAACAAGGGTGCAGACCAATGATGAGGGGGCAAACCAGTGATGCAGGCAGTCTGATATACTGAGGATGGGTGACTTGACAGCCTAACATTTGCGAATGGAACACCAACCACACATCCCCAGCAGTGTCCCAGTCCTGCATCCCTGCCCCTGATGATGCCTCACCCCTGCACCCCCCTGGCAGCACCCCAGAGCACTAGAGAGTCCTTCAAGCTGCACAAAGACCAACCAACACAGTGTGATGTGGACAGAAGGATTTTAGTCAGAATTTTTATTGGAATAATACATTTTGGAGCTATAAGAAGACAAAGTCATGCCAGAAGCCACCAGCCAAGCTGCTGTGGTGTCGATCTGGCAGGAGAAATGTTGGTGGATACTGACTGAGTTCTGTTAATCCCCAGTAAGACCCAGTGGGTCTGTTGGGATTTGACTGATTATTTCTGTGGCCTCACTGACCACCCAAGGAAGGCTGGTAGGATCCTGACTGGGTTTTCTTGGGCACTGCCAATTGCCTGGGAGAGTACCCAAGGGTGAGCCCACCAGTGGGAATTTGGCTGAGCTCTTTTGGGCCGTGCTGACTGCACAGGAACCAGCGGGCCAGTGAGAGTTTGAACTTTTGTGGACCCCACAGCCCAGAAAGAGAAGAGTGGGTAAGTGAAATTTGACTGAGTCATCTTGGTTCTCACTGGACCCAGAATCCTGCTTGGGAAGGGGCCCCCACACAAGGGCACCTAGATAAGTGCCACTGGGCCTGAATGAAAACCACTGCGTAGGATATGGACAGCTGGATTTTGAGTAGGGACCCCAATCATGAGCATACCCAGACAACTGAGGTCTGAGTGAGGTCCTCCAAGTGATTGACCCACCCTTGTGGTAGCCGTGCCTATCCCATCACATTTGGCTCCACACCTGTTTCTACACATCCACTCAGTCAATTTGCCTTTAATCTGGAGCTCCTTGATCTAATTTGCCTACAAGAGGCTGCCATCACAAGTTCTGAACTGACATTTCCCTTGAGTCAGAAGTTCACAGAAAAACACAAGAGGGGTAGCTGCCCATCTGATTTCTAGAGCATTGTCTTCAGTTCAAAAACATATCAATTTCTCGCAGAAAACAACTATTTCACACACCACACAAGTGCAAAGAAAAATGTCACTCCCAAAGGGTGACACAGTATCAATGGATTTCCTAAACCCAGAAAGTCTGATGGAACTTTCTGACACAGAATTTAAAAGAACAATGATTGAATTTTAGCAATGAATGAAAGACAAACTTGAAGAATTACAGGATACTACAAGAAAAAAAAA
>NW_006400154.1:902562-904305 GCF_000299155.1 Elephantulus edwardii
GACTGGTATAATTGGGATGGGAGTGTCAGAGACAGTGCGATTGGCACAGGACAGAACGGAGTTTAGGGCTGTTGTACATAGGGTCGCTATGAGTTGCAGGCGACTTGACGGCACATAACAACAACAACAACTTCCTTAAAGAAAAGGTTGGCAAAAATCTAGAAGTCCTAATCCACAACATAAACAGTCTTCCATGAGAGGATAAAATAGATGATTGAGGCCTTCTAAGAAACAAATCTCTTTGCACATCCAAAAACTTCTCCAACAGGGTAAAAAAATGGAAGCCACAGATGGGAAAAAAATATTTGGTAATGACATGTCAGACAAAGGACTTATATCTAGAATTTATAAAATGTTTGGGCACCACAACAAGATAAAGGTAAATAACCCAATCAGAAAATGGGCACAGGATATGAACAGACACTTCACCAAAGAAGACGTTCAGATGGCCAACAAACAGATGAAGAAATGTTTAAAATCCCTATCTCTAAGAGACATGCAAATAAAAACAACTATGAGATCATCTTACCCCAGTAAGAATAGCAAAATTTAACAGAACAGCAAACATCACATGCTGGTGAGGTGGTGGAGAAACTGGAACCCTTATTCACTATTGGTGGGAGTATAAAATGGTGCAACTCCTGTGGAAGGCTGTATGGTGTTTTCTCAAAAATTTGCAAATAGAGGTACCATTTTACCCAGCAATTCCACTACTGGAAATTTACCCTAAAGAAACCATAACTGCCATCCAAGCAGATATATGCACACCCATGTTTATTGCAGCTTTGTTCACGATAGCAAAGAGCTGGACACAACCCAAGTTCCCATCAACAAACAAATGCATAGTGAAGTTTTGTTATGTTCACACAATGGAATACTATGCAGCATTGAAAAGCAAAGAACTAATGAAATATTATGCAAAGTGGTTGACACAGGAGGACATTATGGTGAGTGAAATATCTCAGTCACAAAAGGGCAAATATTGTAAAATGAGACTGACATTAGGGTTAAGGGAAGAAAGAAAAGGAGGGGTGAATGATGTGTATTACATTGAAACAGATGAGGGAGATAACTGTTTAAAAGGGATATATTAATGGGTATTCTTGTCATTACAGAAGTCTGGAGTGAAGGTTACATAATGGAGTGGATTTTGGGGGGGAAGGATTGAATCACAATGAAAGAGTTTTTCTTTCTTTTCAAGGAGAAGAGTGCATTGGGGGAAGAGGGTGAGTAGAGAGAAAAGTGCATCTGTGAATGACTGGAAAGCCTAACTCTCTGTAAACTTTCATTAAAATTAATTAAAAATTTAAAGGGGAAAAAAAGAGAATTGATGCCTTTGAGCTGTAGTGCTGGAGAAGAGTGTTGAATATACCATGGATGGCTAGGAGAACAAACAGGTTATCCTGGAGAGGGCGCAGCCAGGCTGCTCCTTGGAGTCAAAGACTCTGAAGCTTTGTCTGACATACTTCGGTTATGTTTCAAGGAGGGACTGGTCCTTGGAGAAGGACGTCATATTTGGGAGAGTGGAGGCACGGCACAGAAGAGGAAGACCCTCAATGACATGGATTGATTCTGTGGTTGGAATGGTGGGTGTAAGTGTGTCAGAGATGGTGGGGTTGGCACAGAGTAGAGCAGGGTTTAGGGCTTTTGTACATAGGGTTACTATGAGTCACAAGCGACTCAATAGCACATAACAACAGCAACATATATTATTAATATTGTGTATTTATATAAAGTATTATT
>NW_006400154.1:905101-905672 GCF_000299155.1 Elephantulus edwardii
GTGCTACCAAGCCGAAGGTGGGTGATTGTCATCTGTGGCCCTCGGCCAGGTTCAAATTGTCTTCCTGTCAAACATTCTTCTAGGTGGTATAGCACAGCTCTGTGCGTTGCTATATAGAGGTAACTCGTGGTTGCTGTGACGCTGAAGCCTGTGACAATGATGTGCCAATCGTGGTAATGGGCACCCATGGTAGACAGTGTTGGCTGGAGCTTCCCGACTAAATTAAGCCTGGAAGCAGGAGCGGCATCCACTTCCAAAATGGCTTGCATCCAGAAACTCTATGTACGAAAAGTGTTCAGGCTGTTCGTTCATAGGGTCAGTATGAGTCGTCTACGACTCGATGGCATTAAGCAACAACAACAACAATGTGAAATCTATACTTGGACCAAGAGGCAGTAGTTAGAACAGAGTAGGGTAACACTACATGGTTCAAAATTGGGAAGGGTGTACGGCAGGGATGTGCCCTATCTCCATACCTTTTCAGCCTGTATGCAGAGCAGATTATCCGAGAGGCTGGGCTCTATGAGGAGAATTGTGGCATCAGGATTGGTGGAAGATCTATTAACAATCT
>NW_006400154.1:912672-916481 GCF_000299155.1 Elephantulus edwardii
TAAAGTATTATTAAAAGGATTATTAGATACTGAATTACATCATTTGGAAATGTTTCTCATAAAATGTCAGAGAGACGAAGTCCAACATAACTGAAATGATCAGATACTTCACTCAAGATTTTCTATTTGTGTGTCTTTAGTTGTAATAGATGACTTAATGTTTTTCAAAATCTGAATCCTTTAAATCTGAATGTTCCTTTAAATTTATTGTACACAACGATAAAATTAAATCCTTATCATGTAGAGTTTTACAGTTCTTTAAAAAAATAACACTAAGGAAAAAAATATTCTGTCAACTTTGTGGAATGGCTAAGTTAGATGAGTAAGGGACTGTGCAAAGTACCAAACTGGCATGAAAAGATTCTTTGCAAATATTATTTTTTCAAACACTTTTTTCCCCATTTGAGCGTGTCATTTAAATGTAAAAAAGTAAAATGTGAACTTTATGAGGCTTCACAGCCTAACTTAAAGCAGTTTGTTGAAACTACTGTAGCCCTAGGTGTTGCAGCCACTTAGAGCATTCATTAATTACCAGTTAGAGTTCAAAATCTCTTCTGCAGTCTATCTTTCAAAGAATTTATCTCTTTAGACATGTGTCTGAGCTGAATTATTTTATTGGTTTTGAAATACGTCCAATCTAATGATTGTTGTTGTTTGTTGTTATGTACCGTCGCGTTGCTTGCGACTCATAGCGGCCCTATGTACAACATATTATTTAAAAAAGACACTCAGCACTTTGAAGGAAAAACATTACTTAAATCTCAAGATAGTGCAATGTAACTTTTTTTAAAGTACAAGCCAGCAATTTCAAATTACTTTTGTCTGTTTCCAAACTCTCATTTAAGAACATTTATGAAAGCCCATTTTGCATACAGGTCCTGCTGGGATTAGAAACAAAAGAAAATGCAAATGTCTGACTTGTTATTAAGTTTGGTGGACATTGACTATACAAATGATTTTATTACACTTTAAATTTATCTATGTATGGAATATGAAATACATGTGCATGTACAATATTTTAAATGTACAAAAGTTCTCTCAATCTCCAGTTCCAGAAAGCAGCTGTAATCTTCAGTTTTAGAGTATCTTTTTAAAAAGATACATACTGAGTAAATATGTGTGAATGAATGCTCTTAAGACAATCACAATAAGGATGAATTTACTGTTATTTTTATAATATGACATACAAAAGAGGATATCCTTAGCTAATTAGAAAAACTTGAATCCTACTGAGAGTTTTAAGTGATCAGAGGAGCCTGGATGCCAAACCAAGGATAATGAGTAGGGCTAAACTAAGAAAGATTGTTGTAAATCAAAAAGTTGAGATGGGAGAATGATTAAGGCAGACTTGACTTACCTTGACTACTGTAATAGTCAGAGCAATTTACTCTTAAATAACGGAAATCGCTCTTATTTCTCACCATTCAGGTCATGGTTCCAATTATTAGGTCAAAGAAATGACTGTTATTTTTTAACATTCCATACAGCAGAGTATTTATTAATGAATGACACACAAGGGAGTAACAATCAAATATATTTGAGCATCAGAATCATCTAGGAACTTGTTAAAAATTAATGCTCTCAAGCTCATCTACAAAAGCTTTTTTAACTCTGGAGGGAGGAAGTACTGTCTGCATTTTTGATAACCAGTCCAGGGATCCTGCTGCAGCAATCTCACCACACAACTGGAAGAAATCCAACATAGAGGAAAATTTAGAGTTCTTTGATGAGTCGTTCAGGTCCAATGACATATACACACACAATGAATGTGGCATCAAAGTTCACCTTCAGGCCCCTCCTTGGTTTCTTTTATGTTTAAAAACACTGGAGAATAGCTCCAAGGTCAAATGTTCAGACAAGTTCACTTCAAACTCTAAAATTGCAACCATAAATTTAATGCACATTACCACTAGCTGAATCCTTCGTTTCTCTCACACAACAAGTAACCTAGTTTACATGTAGAAGTGAGAAAATTTATGTGTGCAATTTTAGAACTTGGTAGGTAAAAATTAACCTCCTGTATCTTATGTTTTATCACCAGAAGAGCTTTATGCCTCCTACTCATCAGTTTCCTTTTATATTCCTTTTATTAGGAAAAGAGCTGTGATATTCCATTACAATAGGGCTTTTTCTTTTATAACACAATATAATTTTCTTTAAAATGGTATACTCATTGAAACTCAATCTGGAAAATTATAGCAGCTAGAATTGGCCTTGGCATTAGCCTTTAAAAATTGTGTAAATAAATTGTGCATATATAATAGTATGTAGCTAGTAATTCTCTCGGACAACTGCCTACATTTTGAAAGTTTATCAAGACTGTAGTATTTTTAACATAATTTATCAGCTTTTAAAAGTACCTGTCCTCAAGGTTAGCCACTCTGTTTAAGTGACTCCCCTGGAGCCCTGTTGTTGTCACATCTTCACATTTCAAACCAAAGTTTGTTTAGGTGGACATAGTGTCACTAGCAGTGTCATAGGCTTTGGAAATGTAAGAACTTATTTATACTAAATCTATATCCAGTCATTAAGTAGGCTTCCTACTCAAATTACAATGTAATTGTTGTTGTTATATATCATTGAGTCAAAACCAACTCATAGCTGACCTCTCAGTTGAGTTTTTAGAGGCAATAAATTATACAGACAAAAATCTTGAATGACCTAGGAATACAATAAAAGTAAAACAGTATAACTGGACAAAAAAAATGGCCAACACTGGAATATTTCAGAAAGTACCGTATAGTCAAGAGCCAATGGTAATGAAAGAAAAATTTCAAGCTTCACTGATGGCATTGATATAAAAATCAGGCTCCGGAAATTGAAAGGCTATCAATTGACATGTTTCACCTAACCAATTCAGCCTTGGAAGTGCTCACCAATCTAATGTTAGAAAATTTAGAGGACAGTTGCCTGCCCAACTCGTTAAGAGATATCTATACTTGTTCCAATTCCCAAGGAAGGTGATCCAACAGAATGTGGAAATTAATGAGCAAGAGCAGTAATATCACATACGACAAAATATTACTGGATGTCATCCAAAAGTGGTGAGAGCAGTATATTGACAAAGAAATGCCAAAAATATAGGATGGATTTAGAATATAGCACCAGGAATATCATTGCTGGTGTCAGACAGATTCTGGCTTAAAGCATAGAACACCAGAAGAATGTCACTTTGTCACTGGACCAATAGCCATCATCATAGGTGGAGAAAAGATTGAAATTATAAATGGCTTCATCTTACTTGGTTCAAATCAAGACCCTTGATACCAGCAGTCGGGAGATCAAGAAATGTATTGTATTGGGAAAGTGTGCAGTTAGAAGATCAAGAGATATGCTGTATTGGGAAAATGTTCAGTCAAAGATCTCTCCAAATTACTGAGGAGCAATAATGTCACTTTGAAAAATACAGTGCACTGGGTTAAAGACATGGTCTTTTCCATCACTTGCTATCCATCTCAGAACTGTAAAATGAATAAGAATGACAGAAGAAAAAAAAAGAAAATCATGTCTTTGAGCTGTGGTGCTGGAGAAGAGTATTGAATATTCCACCACTGACAAAAAAACAGTTATGTCTTGAAAAAAGTATAGCCAGAGTTCTCCTTGAAAGCAAATTTGACAAAACATGGTTTATTTACTCTGGGTGTGTTGTTAGAAGAGGCTACTCCTTGGGGGAAAATATCATACTTAGAAAGGTGGGTGGCCAGTGTAAGAGAGGAAAACTTCAACACTCTGGAGAACATTATGCTGAGTGAAATATCCCAGTCACAAAAGGACAAATATTACATGATGCCACTGTTGGGGAGAGACTG
>NW_006400154.1:917126-921131 GCF_000299155.1 Elephantulus edwardii
TAGATTGAAGCAGTAACTACAGCAATGGGTCCAAGTACATTAGGAATGATGAGGATCACCCATGGTAGGACTGAGTTGTTCAGAGCTGCTATTCATAGCTTCACTATGAGTCGTACCCAACTCAATGACATCTAACAACAACAAATTATAAAGAAAGAAATAACTAACCTTTCTCTTGGAGAGCAGTTGGTGGATTTGACAGATTGTCTTTTAGTTGCCAATGCAATTCCATACCCATTAGGCTACCAGAGAAAATAATTTTATTTGTAATATGGAATCTTACACAGAACAAGTGTTTAATTTTTCCAAATGTTATTTTGTTGAATTATTAGTTTAAATAGCTCCAAACTGAAAGGGGTCTATATTTGTCCCATTCCAAAGAAGGGTGATCAAACAGAATGTAGAAATTATTGAACAATATTGTTAATATCTCACACAACCAAAATATTGCTAAAGACCATTACAAAATGGCTAGAACAGGACATTAATAATGAACAACTAGAAGTTCAAGCTGCTTTTGGAAGAGGCCGTGGAACCAGGAATATCATCACTGATGTCAGAATATACTAGCTTAAAGCAGAGAATATGAAAAGAATATCCATTTGTGTTTTACTGATTATGTAAAGGAATTTGTGTGGATCATAACAAGTTATGGCTAACATTGAGAAAAATCCTAGGACCCTTAATGGTCCTCATATGTAACCTATACTAACCCGAAATGCTATTGTCTTAACAAAGGAAGGGAACACTATGTGACTTAAAATCAGGAAGGATGTGTGACAGGGTTATATCCTTTCTCCATATCAACTCAATTCGCATACTGAGCAAGGCTCAGTGAAGAATGTGGCATCAGAATTGAGGGAACAACCACCTGCATTATGCAGATAATATAATTTTGCTTGCTGAAAGATGAAAAGCTTGCTGCAGAAGATCACATACCCTCAGTATCAAGTCTCTTACTATGTGATATGATAGATAGATAAAGGATTGAAACTACCTTGCTTAAATCAACAATCGGCACCCTTGGTACAGGCAGCCAGGTAATTGCTAGATATATTACCTTGGACAAGTTCACTGTCAGAGACTCCAAAATACTGAAGAGCAAGATGTAATTTTGAAGACAAAGGTGCACCTGGTAAGGCCTGTTGTGGTCTTCTTAATCACCTCAATGCATCAGAGAGCTTGACAATGCATAAAGAAGAAATATTGATGTCTTTGAGTTGTGGTGTTGAAGAAGAGTACTGAATATCCTGTGGCATGTAAAAAGAATAAACAAATATGTCTTGGAAAAAGTGATGCCAGAATGCTCCTTGGAAACAGAGATGGTGAAGTTTTGTCTTTTTTCTTTGCACATGTAGCTAGATGAGGCTATTTTATAGAAAGAGCCACTATGCTTGGAAAGATGGAGAGTCAGCAAAGAAAAGGAAGACTTCCAACAAGATGGATTGACATGGTGACTTCAGCAATGGGCTCTAGGGTTTTAGAAATAATAAGGATGGCACAAGATAGGGCAGGGTTCAAATCAGCTGTATCATAGGGTTGCTATGAGTCATTCTTGGTTCAGGTTGGCTGTTTATAGGACAGCTGAGTCATCAGCACTTAACAATAGCAACAATATAGACTTAAGGGTGAAAAACTTTTCTGCAGATGGTGAAACCAAATCCTTCTTAGAAGCCAAGATGTTGAAGCTCTGTCTAATGTACATCAGGCATATTGCCAGGAGGGACCAAACCTTAGAGAAGGACATCATGTTTGGAAGGATGGAGGACAGTGCAAGAGTGGAAGACCTCGGAGGAAATGGTACACAGTAACTGGTGTAATAGGGATAGAGGCCTCAGAGACAGATTGGCTCAGGATAGGGCAAGGTTCAGAGCTACTGTGAAAAGGTTGCTATGAGTCACATGCAACTCAATGGCACATAACAACAACAACAAGGTGAGAAATTAAAAGGAATGAAAGCATGATTCCCTTGGAGATGCATGTATACGTACTCATATGCATGCACACATGGAAAATATTGCTGAAGATCTTCCAAAAAATCTAGAACAGTACATTTCCAGGGAACTGCCAGAAGTGCTTAGAAGAGACTGTGGTCCCAGAGATATTATTACTGATGTCAGAGGGATCCTGGCTGGAAGCAGAAAATACTTAAAGAATGTCTATTTGAGTTTTATTGGCTATGCAAATGCATTTGACTGTGTGGATCATAACAAATGATAGTTAACATTGAGAAGAATGGGAATGTCAGAACACTTAATTTTGCTCATGTGAAATACGTAACCAGACCAAGAAGCTGTTGTCCAAGCAGAGCAAGAGAAATCAGAGGAAAATGTTCAACAACGAATGAATGGGGCAGGGGGAATTAAATGGAAAGAATATGCTGTAAAAAGATATGTGTTGCATTAAAAGAATCACCAATAAAAAAAGAAATCAGACAGTGTATGCATATCCTTTCTTCCATACTTATTCAATCTGTATGCTGAGCAAATAATTAGTGAAGCTTTACATTTTGAAGACAAATTGTGATAATAGTATCATAGTAAGACTCATCAACAACTTGAATTATGTACATGACACAATTTTTCTTGCTAAAAGTGATAAGAACTTTAAAAAAGTGAGAACTTGAAGTACTTGCTGCAGAAGATCAAAGACTACAGACTTCAATATGGATTACTTCTCAGCATCAAGAAAACAAAAGCCCTCACCACTGGACCAATAGGCAAAATCATGATAGATGGAGAAAAGATTAAATTTGTTCATGGTTTTATCTTATTTGGATCCATAATCAACACACTTGGTATAAAAAAAAAAATCAAGAGATCAAGAGACATACTGCATTGGACATCAATGGCCTTTCCAAAATACTTAAGATCAATGATGTCCATTTGAAGACTAAGGCGTGCCTGATTCAGGTTATGATTTTTCTAGTCTCTAACTATGCATCTGCTACGCACGTGGGAGAGACAATGAATCACAGAGACTTGATGATTTTCAGTTGAAGTATTAGAGTACTGAATATCCTATAGACTGCCAAATGAACAAGGCAGATATGTCTTAGAAAAAAATGCAACCAAATTGTTTCTTCCCCCCCCCCAATTGTTGTTGTTGTTATGTGCCATCCAGTTGCCTGTGACTCATAGTAACCCTAAGTACAGCACTTCTGACCCTGCTGTAACCTGAGCCAATCTTATTGTCTCTGACACACCTACCTTCATTGTCCCAGTAAGTGAGTCAATCTTTCTCATCAACGGTCTTCCTCTCTTGTGCTGTCACTACACCCTCCCAAGCATGACATCCCTCTCCAAGGACTGGCCCTTCCTTGCAGCATGTCCAAAATATGTCAGACAGAACTTCTGAATCCTGATCTCTAAGGAACATCATGGTTTTACCCTCTCTAGGTTGAACCTCTTTGTTCAATTATCTAGGATTTTTTTTATTATTCCATAATTTCTTTATTGTGATTTTAATGAAAGTTTACAGAAGGGTTGGATTTTCATCCTTTCATTGTTGTATCATTTCCTTCCTCCTGCAGTCCACTTTGCTATGCACTTAATATCCTGGACTATTGTCATACAGACAATGCCTAATCATATATTCCTTTTAAACAGTTCCTTCCTTCATTTGTTCCAATACAGTGTTCATTATTTATCCCCCCATTTTTTAGTTTCCCCTCAACCAACATGTCAGTCCTGTTTTACAACAGTGATGTCATATAGTATTTGTTGTTTTGTGACTGAGATATTTCACTCAGCATAATGTCCTCCAGGGTCATCCAAGTTGTGCAATATTTTATGAGCTCTTTGTTTTTCAATGATGTATAGTATTTCATTGTGTGACTATATCATAATTTTTTTATCCATTCATTTGTTGACGGGCACTTGTTTTTTTTTATTATTAAATTTTATTAGTTTTAATGAACATTTACAGGGATTTTGGGTTTTCATTCCTTCATTGCTGAACCATTCTCTCTACCCTCCTCCCCAGTTTGTTCTTCTTCCCCCGCCA
>NW_006400154.1:921705-927371 GCF_000299155.1 Elephantulus edwardii
TGAATAAACATAAACAGTAATAAACATGGATGTGCATATATACCTTAACTTGTTTCTTCCTTTTCTGGGATTCTGATCATGCCATGTTATTCCTCTTGATGTTATCCCACATTATTCTTAAGCTTCCTTCTTTTTCCTCCCTCTTTAGTTCTGCTTTTTGTTCTAGCAGATCAGTGCTAAGAATTCTATGTTCTATTTTGCTAGTTCTGTGCTCCATCTCTTCATCTCTGCCTCATATGTCCCTCCAATGTGTTGACAACATCTAAAACTTTAGTTCTTATATTCTTAATTGCATTTTCTTATCTTTCCAGAGACTCTAATGCTTTATTTGTCTTATCTGCATTGTCTTGGATTGTTTTGTTTGGTTTTTGTGTTTTTGTTAAAGTGCCTCTTATCTTTTCCTTGCAGAGTACTATAATTCTTCTAGTTTGTCTTTCACCCATTGAAAACATTCAGTCATTGCTCTTTTGAATTCTGCATCAGAAAGTTCTATTAAATTTTCAGGAAATCCATTGGTTTTGTGTTTTTATCACTTTTGGGGGGTGACATATTGTTTTAGTTTTGTATCAAGTATGAGGAAGTCTGCTTCTTCCGTGTCATTACAGTAGTAGAGTTTTTTGTGCCTGGGGCCTTTGCAGGCCCTTGGTCTGATAACTTTGGCTAAAGGCTCCTGTTACCTCTCTGATCCTTTGATTAAAGGGAAGACTTGCTTCAGTTGGGGAATTCAATACACTAGTAGGAAAGGGAAAGACAATTCATGCTGTCTTTGGTTCTTCCTCTCTGATCCTGTGGCAAAAGTATATTTAAAGGATATTTAAAGAATAGATAAGTGTCTATTAAAACAGGGAACTCTGAAGCTGCACTGCAATCCCAGAGGTACACAGTTCGAATCCACCAGATGCTTTGCTGAGGAAGGAGGGGCAATCTCCTCCTGTACCAGTCAGATCTGATTTGACAGTACACACACACAAAATAATAAAATAAAATTAATAAAAACAAACAAACGAACAAAAAAAACCAACCAGGGAGCTCTAAATTACTCCTTAGGAGTTGCGTATCCAACCCAAAGTCAGGGGATTTGAATTCACTAGCTTCTCTGTGGGAGAAAGATGGACAATCTCCTCCTCTACAATTTACATTTCTAAAACCCAATGGAAGGTCAGCTAGAAGGTAGTCAGAATGTTGCTATTGTTGTTCTTGTTAATTGCTATCAAGTCACACACAATCACAGTGACTCTATGAACAAAAGGCCTAAAGCCTCTATAGCTGTTGTCATTAATCGAAGTTTATAGTTTCCAGAGGCATGCTATTTAGAAAGTGGATGCCACTTCTGCTTCCGAACCTGTGTTAAACTGGGAGCTCCACCAAACACTGTCCACCATGGGTAAATGTTATGGCATTTGATACCCAATGGCACAAGGTTCTGCAGCACAACAAACCGAGGTACAGCTTATTGAGAGAAGAGTGCTGTACTACTTCCAAAATATAGTAGAAGAATGTTCTTCCAAAATACAGTAACAACCGACTTTTAAAAAGTCTCTCCCCTAGGTCTTGTTGACTTTGAACAAGAGGCTTAAATTGAAAAGCAAACAAACAAACAAACAAAAAACACCCAATATAGTATGTATTTGTTGGTATGTGCCATTTAGTAGCCTGTGACATATAGCAACCTACAGCAGCTCTGAATCCTTCCCTCTCCTGAGCTAGTCTCACTAATTCCAACACAGCTGCCCCAATTGCCCCAGATACTATATCAATCCAACTCATCCAGAGTCTTCCTCTCCTGTACTGTCCCTCTTCCCTTCTGAGCATGATGTCCTTCTCCAAGGACTGATCTCTCCTGCCCACATGTCTGAAGTATGTGAGATGGAACTCCAAAATCCTAGCCTCTAAGGAGAGACTTGGTTTCACCCCCTCCAAGACAGACTTATTTGTTTTCTTGGCAGTCTATGGTATAATCAAGACTCTTCGCAAGCACCACAACTTGAAGGCATCTATTCTTCTTCTGTCATCCTTAGTCATTGTCCAGGTCTCTGAAACATAACAAGAAATTGAGAAGAGTATGGCCTGGATTAGACACGCCTTTGTCTCTAGACTAACATGTTTGCTTTCAGCACTCTGGAGAGGTCCATGACAGAAGATTTTTCCCAATACAATTCATCTTTTGATTTCCTGATTACTGGTGCTAAGAGTGTTAATTGTGGAGCTGAGCAAGCTATAATTGCTAACAATCTCAATCTCTTGTCCATCCATCATGATGCTGCCAATTGACCCAGTGTTGAGAATCTTTGTCTTCTTGCTGTTGAGCTTCAGTCCATATAGAAGACTACAGTCCTTGATCTTCTGAAGCAAGTGTTTCAGTTCTTCTTCACTTTCAGCAAGCAAGGTTGTGTCATCTGCATATTGTAGGTTGTTGATGAATCTTCCTTCATTCTTGATGCCATACTCTTCCTCATAAAGCCTTGCTTTCCGGATGATCCGTTCTGTATACAGATTGAAAAGGTATGGGGACAGGATGCATCCCTCCCTGATGCACTGTTTTTCTGTTTTGGAACTATGCAGGTTTCCCTGTTCTGTTCTAAGAACTGTCACCTGGTGTAAATATAGGTTTCACATTAGCACGATCAAGTGTTTTGGGATTCTCATTTCCCTCAGGATTAGCCACAATTTGTTTTGATCCACACAGGCAAATGCCTTTGCATAGTCAATGAAGCACAGACAGACATTCTTCTGGTACTCTCTGCTTTCTGTCAAGATTCATCTGACATTGGCAGTAATATCTCTAGTGCCATGACCTCTTCTAAGCCCAGCTTGTATTTCTGGTAGTTCTCTGTCAATGTACTGTTTTAGTTGTTTCTGGATAATATTCAGCAGGATTTTGCTAATGTGTGATATTAGTGATATTTTTCGATAATTTCCACACATTTTTGGAATGGAAACAAATATGGATCTCTTCCAATGAGTTGGAAGTTCCAAGTAGTTGTGCTCCAGCTTTCTTGACACAATTTGGTGAGTACATACAGGGCAGCATCTGTTTGTTGCAATATGTCATTTGGTATTCCAACAATTCCTGAGGCTTTATTTTTCTGCCAAGCCCTTCAGAGAAGCCTGAACTTCCTCCTTCATCATCATTGCCTCTTCATCATATGTTGTTTCTTGAAATTCTTCTGTCTCAGCCAATTTTTTTTGGTACAATGACTCTATTATACCACTTTACTCTTGTTTTAATGCTTCCTGAATCATTCAATATTCTGCCCATAGAATCAGCACCCTCAATCACTATAACTCCTGGTTTGAATTTTTTCTTTAATTTTTTTCAGCTTAAAAGATGCTGAGCAAGTTTGGCCCTTTTGATTTTCCAACTCCCACTCCTTGCATATTTCATTATAATATTTTGTCTTCTCACAAAGCAACAACAACATATGAAAAGAATATTGGCAATCACTAGGAATTAGACACTGATCTTATTTTAAAATGATAAAATAGAAAAAGAGTCCTTTCTTCAAAGAAAGAGTAGAGAGAAAATTAGAAGAGAGAGAGAAAAAAGAAGAAAGGAAAGAAAGATTATTTTCAAGAAATTATTCAGTCAGTCATGGGCCCTAGGAATACCAATAATACCAATAATCTTGGATCTAGATTAGAAACCCTGGAAACTTAAACTAGGCATTTCTGTTAGACTTTTGGTGTAGAATATATCTCTTATTAGAAATTTCATTTTTTTCCTTAAGGTATTAAAGACTACATACATTATTAAGGGTAATGTCCTTTATTTAGCATCAACATATTATAAATGTTAATCACATCAACCAAATACCATCACAGCAACATCTAGATTACTGTTTGACCTAACAACTGGGCACCAGAGTCTGGTCAAGTAAACATAAATTAATCATTATAGCTGGTAACTGCTATGCTATAAGAGATGTTGGTAGGCTTCCTGTACAAAAACACAGATTTATAAATTGTGATCGGTTAGTCCTCCTTATTGGTTTCTGTTTCAAGGCCTCAAAAATACCTCTCTTAAAAAAGGAGGTAAAACAAAAGGTATCAAATGCTAATGCTCTTGAATAAATTAAAGTTTTTAGAAATTAGATTCCAAGAAATAGCTTGAGAAAATAAAGTGGTAACATTACTGGTAGTGTTTTTCATTTGAAGAGACATTCTAGGTATATTACCCAATTTTAATCACTTGAAACAGTACATACTATCAAGACTGATATTGAAACAAAGGCATTAAAAGATGTTCAAAGAATATTGATATAAACCTCTATGAAAGCTATATCATTTGTTTAGAAATTAGATTGTTTGCTATCTCCTGTGAACCAGAAATGCTTATTTGTAGTGACTTTTCAAATACAGTGAGATCTAGGAAAATATTCAGCCAAGTACCAAAATATTCTTCTCGGTATTTTACATTAGGGCAGAATAGGTACTGAATATATTAAAACCTCTAGATTCATCAGAGAACTTTTCTTCTTAATAAAACAATCACAGACTATAACCTAATAAAGTCATTGATGATTCATTCCTTGGTACTGCTGACTACACTAAAAAAGTTGCAAACCCTTAGGGTCCTTACAGCTAAACAGTTTTGCTCCTGTAAGAATATTTTAGATATGAGCCTAAAATCCAAAACAGAAATCTTAGCCAAGACACACAAAAACTTCACAAAAATAAAGTTTATTAAATAAGAGAACCAATAACAAAAACAAGAGCTGAAATTGCATTTATAGATTTTTCATATTGACTGATATTCTTAAGATTATTTTTAAGCAATATATTCTGAGAAACCAGAAGAGCCATGAAGGCTCATCCACTCAAAAATAGTCAATGTCCCTCAGTTAAGCCTCAGGCTCCTCTTTCATTTAAATTTCCTCCAAGATTCTGACAGCTTGTTTTCCACTTTAATTTCACAATCATCATTATGAAAGGGAGGAAAGAATTGAACTGAAAGGAGCTGAAGGCAATGTTATCAATTTCCTATTTCCATATAAGGATTCACATTCAAACTTAATGACTTAAAAAAATTCTCTATTATTGCTTATGGATCTGTGGGATAGACTTTTGTGTTTTTTGTTGTTGTTGTTGTTTTTATTTTTTATTACTGACCAGGTTCATTTTGGTGGTTATATTGAAGGTATGCAGAGAGTTGATAATCTCCTCAGGGTTCTATTAGTCTGAGCTGGGATGGTTTGTCTCTATTATACATGTCTTTTCCTTCACTAAGATGAGACTTGGTCACATAGTTGTTACATAAAGTTAAGAAACCAGCGGAAATTTGAAAAGCTTCCTAAAGGTCATGTTCAAACATGTGCAGTTTGGTTTCCATTGTGTTCCTATGGCTAAAGCTAGTTGTAATGCAGATTCAATAAAGTGAAAAAATAGCATCCATCTGCTGATAGGAAGAGCTGCAAAGAACTGTGACAATCAACCACAAGTAATATGTTCAAGGGACATTATTCAGAAAACTGTGCCCTCTATGTTGTTGTTGTTATGTGCCGTCGAGTCGTTTCCGACTCATAGCGACCCTATGCACAACAGCCCTAAACCCTGCTCTATCCTGCGCCAGCCGCACTGCCTCTGACACACCCATCCCGATTACTCCAGTCACTGAATCGATCCATCTCATAGAGGGTCTTCCCCTCCTGCGCTGTCCCTCCACCCTC
>NW_006400154.1:928201-935258 GCF_000299155.1 Elephantulus edwardii
TTCTTCTCAGAGTCAGCCACAGTTTGTTATGAGTCCCCTCTATGTCCATAGAAAAATAGTTTATGTGACATGTCATATTGAATAACTTTCTAAAATTTTTGAAAACATCTATCACTTTGTGTTGAAATGTCTATAGCCCAACCAACTGTTTTAAGTAAAACATCATAGAAACAAACCATCTAAGACATAGCCCAAGACATAAACATAATGCTGCACAATTTTAGAGCATTACATGAAAGTCATCAGACTAAATAAGAAGTCCTTTAAAAACTGGACAAAAAGAGATATTATGAGAAACTCACCAATATAAAACATATTTCACTTGAAGTTCAGAAGTACACAGTGAAGCTTGCTCCTTTGCTGTGGGTTAGCTGATTTGTCATTTGGCTACGAGAGCTGTAACTCTGATGTAAAATAGTTGAAAAGTTTCTCAAGTCATTGACTAGTCCCAAAATTAAATCCTAGTGCTATGCTGGAACCTCAAGTTCTAGAATCTTCTATTATTAAGTTACTGAAAAATGAGAAATGTTATTAAAATTGTCTGCTGGGAATGTAATATGGTACATATAAACTTTGGAAGGTGGTCTAGCACTTTCTCAAAACTTTGAAAATAGAAACACCATTTTACCCAGCAAATCTACTGCTGGGAATATACCCTAAAGTAACCAGAGTCATGGTTCAAACAGATGTGTGTACACTGATGTCTAGTATTTGATTTCACAATAGCAAAGACATGGAAGCAACTCAAGTGACCATCAACAAACTAATAGAAGAGGAGAACTATGGTGCATTCACACAATGAAACATTACCCAGCATTGAAAAACAGTGGACTATTTAAACACTACACAACAGGATGACCCTGGAGAACATTATGTTGTGTAAAAAAAAAAAAAGCTCAGTTACAGAAGGACAAATATTGCATAACATCACTGTTATAAAATATGACTGACATAGGGGGCTGGAAGGAAAATAGAAAAAGAGTGAATAGATAAAAACACTGCCTTGGAACAGATGAGGGGAAGAATGATTAGAAATGATTAACAACAGCACTAAACAGCGACAACATATATATTGTTTTAATCCACTGAATAAAAATCAATCCGTAGCTGACCCTCCAGAGGCTTTTCAGAAGCAGTTAATCGCCAAGGAGGAGACTGTCCATCTTTCTCCCATGGAGTGGTTGGTGGCTTTGAACCACATGCCTTTGGGATTGCAGAGCAGCTTCTTGCCACTAGGCCACCAGAGCTCCCTCAACAATATATATACATTTGCCACTAGGCCCCCAGTGCATATTAAAGTCATTATCCCTCTCACATCTAACTTCAAACAAGATTTATGAATAGTTAGATATTAAACTTAATTTAGAGGTTAAATCCTGGTGGATAGAGCATAGTGGTTACTTAGAAAAGAAAGACATGGAATTCTGCTTTTGTAAAGATTTACAGCTTTAAAACCTTATGGGGCAATTCCATTTTGGCCTAAATACAGCCATGTGTCAGAAATAAAGAGAAAACAATCTGGTTGACTTTGGTTAAAATTTCTGGTAGACTTAAAAGACACCTTAGGAGGGCATGAGTTATTAATGAGGTTAGTATTCAACTACACATTTTGAATAATTATACATTTACCAAGTACTTGGAATCAATGTTTCTGGCAATCAGTACAAAAAAGGGAGTATAATTAAGGTTCACAATGTTGTTTGGTGCATTGTAGAAGCTATGGGATTTTTTTTTGTCTTCCTTTTCCCTTGTTCCTATTTAGAAAATATCTCATCCCATTATTTCATTCATGTTGAGCACACTCATAGTGGAGACGATGGGATTCTAATAGTGAGCCAGTAATTTATAAATCAGTGATCACATCAGAAGAATTACTCCCTTAAGTATATTGATTATATTATTGCTTTTACTAGAACTATTTATTTCTAAACCAAATTCCTCATTAAATAAACAATATGATTAAGAGAAATACTAATAGATAAGCTTTGCCTTTCAGAGATAAAACAAAGGGAGGAAAAACATGTTTTCCCCCTAATATGTTCATTCAGAAAAATATAAATAACCACAACCAACCCTATGCAGACGAAACAACCATGCTTGCAGAAAGAGAATAGGACTTGAAGGACGTACTGAAAATCAAACATTACAGTCTTCAATATGGAGTAAATCTCAATATCAAGAAAAAAATCCTCAACATTGAAATATCATGACAGATGGAGAAAAGATTAAAATTGTCAAGGAATTCTTTTTACTTAGATCCACAGTCAAGTCCCATGGTAGCAAAAGTCAAGAAATCAAGTCTTCTTGCACTGGGGACATCCACTGTCAAAGATCTCTTTTAAGTAATGAAGAGTAAACATTCTCATTTTAAAGACTACAGTGACCATGAGTCCAGCCGTGGTATTTTTATGTCTTGGACTCCCAAAAGAAATAACAACTCTCTCTCAAAGGAAGTGTAAACAGCATTCTCCATGGAGGTAGGAACAATGAAACTTCACCTCACATATTTTAGGGATGTTGTCAGGAGGGTCCAGTCCTTGGAAAAAAGACTCCATGCTAGGCAAAGTGAAGGGTCAGAGAAAGAGAGAAAATGTAAAATGTATTGACAGAAAAAAAGCATTGACACAGATGGTGAGAATGTTGCAGAAATTGCAAGGCTCAGATCTGTTGTCTATAGCATCTCTGTAAGTTGTAGACAACTCAAAGGGATCGAACACCAACAATTTACATCTTGAAACTGAACAATGGATATGGGAAACCTAAGAAGAATTGATGCATTTGTATTGTTGTGTTGGAGAAGAATACCAAATATGCCGTTGCCTGCCAAAAAAGCAAACAAATTTGTCTTGAAATAAGTGCAACCAAGGGTGGACTGTAAAACTTCATTCTATATATACTTTGGTTGTGTTGCCAAGAGAAGTCAGTCCTCAAAAAAGACATCATGGGGGGCGGGGGAAATTGTATAACAATGAAAGAATTTTTCTTTTATTTTTCAAAGAGAAGAACAAATGGGGGTAGGGGGTGTGTCAGGGAGAAAAGTGCAACAATGAATGAATGGAAATCCAATGTCTCTGTAAATTTTCACTAAAATTAATTAAAAAAAGACATCATGCTTGAACAAATACAGCACCAGTAAAAGAGAGAAACATCCTCAACAAGATGGACCAACATAGTGACTGTAATAAGGCATTGAGCATGGTGAAAATGAGGATGGTACATAATAGGGCAAGGTTTTGCTCTCTCAAGGTACTATGAGTCATAGAAACATGCTGACATGTGAGAACAATATCCATTAAATGGTCTTATCACTTGAATGTATGAGAATCGATGTTCAATTACCGTCCTTGCTTTAGCATCCTATGTGTGGGAACTATGTATAACAAGACAATGACTAGTGAAATGCCTAATGAAATGCAGGAACCCCTGGCCTGAGTTTGGCAATTGAGATTCTTGTGTCCAGATTAACAATAATAAAAATGTAAACAGTCAAAAGTTAGACTCAAGGTATATTGCAGTTATTGACATGAATGATGCATTTTTGCTTTAATATTATTTCACATTAATATGTAAAACAACTTTGTGCTTCTTTAAAACTTTTCTGCATATCAATAACTGGTTAAAAAAAAAGAGAAGGAGAAGTGGGAATGCTGTACTCTGTCCTCTTGTTCTGATTTCTTTAACCTTTTCCTGGTTTCTTCTTTATTCCTTATGATGGAGAAGAATTTTAATAGTACCTGAAATGAGCAAAAACCTCTTTACGTTGTTCCATCCAAGTATTTTAGAATTACTTGTTGAGAAACCTCACAAGTCTAATGGGTATGCCTGACCTTTCATGTACTATAAACTGTACAACACAATGTTCCTTCTCTAGTGGTTCAGATAGACTCTTGGTGGGGCTGCAGATACAAGCAAGACAGTCTAAACAGCACATGGATTAGATAGCATGACTTACTTAGGGGACAGATAATTTAGCCTAACTGTGGTAGGAAGAGGGAAGTATATCCAGATCACATCATTTAATAATCATTGGTTTGGAAAAAATGCAGCACTTTAGAAAGAGACTAATGAGGGTCTAGAATTATATACAAAGATTCTATAAAGTTGAAATTCAGCCACTCTGTTCAGTTCTAAATTACATGAGTTTTTGAACAACTAAACTTTAAAGCTCTTAAACTACTTTATGTGGGTGACACAACCTTCCTTGTTGAAAGTGCAAGACCTGAAGTGCTTATTGCAGAAGATCAAAGACTACGGCCTTCAATAAGTATAAATCTCAAAATTAAGAAAACAAAATTCCTTACCACTGGGTCAATAGGCAAAATCATGACAGATGGAGAAAAGATTGAAACTGTCAATGACTTCATCTTACTTGGATCCACTTGGTATCCTTACTTGGTATCCATGGTACCAGCAGTCAGGAAATAAGGAGATATATTGGTGTGGGCAAGACAGCTATTAGGGACCTCTACAAAATACTGAAGAGCAATGATAAAAATTTGAAGACTAAGGTGTATGATTCAGTGACTGGGATAATTGGGATGGGAGTGTCAGAGACAGTGCGATTGGCACAGGACAGAGCGGAGTTTTAGGGCTGTTGTACATAGGGTTGCTATGAGTCGCAGGCGACTCAACGGCACATAACAACAACAACAACAAGGTGTACCTGATTCAGGCCGTGGTCTTTTCAATCACTATAGTTTTTGTGGCACAAAAACCTTACACAAGAGATCACCAGATTTCTCTACCCTAAAAGCGATAGTTCCAAACCAGCTTTTAAAATTTTATGGAGTACAGGAAAATGTGGGTGGGATGTGTTGGATTAAACCCATAGTATACAATGGGGGTTGATGTGTCATGATCAATGAGACTGGCTCAGGATAGGACAGGCTTCAGAGCTGCTGTATATAGGGCCACTACAAGTTGAAGGTGACTTTACAGCACATGACAAGAGCATGTGGTCTTTGCTATTAGTGCTAATTTCCATTTCATGAAACAAAAATATTCTGGTTTTGTGGATGAAGTAGAATTAATAATATAAAATATTGGTACAAAGCATTATGTACATATAAAATGCATGTTACCTCCACTATTTCCCCTAGCACATCACTATAAGAACAGAGAGACAATATTGAAATCAGTATCCTCATACAATTGTAAAAGAAAAGATAATTTTCTATTTTTCACCTTTACTAAAGGGCATAGGTTATTATATTTCCATTTGAAATTATCTTTCTATTGTAAAATAGTATTTTAACTTTGAAAGGTCCCTTTAAACAAGCTGAGGGAACAGGGTCATTTGGCACACCATAGCAAATGCTGATTTGTTTTAACTGACCTTGATCCATCACTCAATAACAACAGAAAATGGCAGCATGCCCGTATTTTAAATTTTTATTTCCAAGCCAAATAATTTCACGGAACCTGCAGTGTACAAGCTACCCACCCCCTCTGAGTGTTCTACTGAGTACCTAATTGACCCTTGATTTCAAACATACCCCTCTAAGGTGACCATCCTGCCCTTGCAGAAGACACTGACAGCACAGCTTCAGCAAGGTTATAGTTATGGGATGATACATAGTTAGCCAGATCAGTGAGGGCAGCAAGAACAATACAAAGATTACAGGGCAGGACCCAGGGGAAGGGGCTGTGAGAACCAACCATATGCATTCTAAAGAGGGAGGACATGATTATGGGATATAAATATCTTAGAGGTAAGAGTATAAAGTGAAAAACGGAAATTAGCACGACAATGACAAATGGCCTACATTTTCTTTTCAAGGAGGAATAGCTGAACCAAAGTAATAATTTAAAAAAAAAAGCTTCTGAATATAAAAGTTGAACCAAAGACTGAAGTAACTGTCTCTATATTAAAAGTCAATTAATATTTACATTCTAATATTGTAATGAAAATAATTTCCATAAAAATTATCTCTGCTTTTTTCCTAACTATTCAAGGTACCCCAGGGTCCTGAATTAAGATCCTGGAGATGATTCGAAAGCCTTCTTTATTTTTTCATCATATTCCGCCAAAGTAATACTTAGTCACTTCCAATATTTCTTAGGTCATTGCTCTTGTATACTTTTCTCCACAATGCTACTCTAATGTAACTTTAACTTTCTCTAAATTGCACTAAAAAATAGTCTCCTCAACATCAAGTTCTTTCCTTCCCTATCCTATTCATTTCAGAGCAGCTGCTGATTGCTATTTTCAGTTACCTAGTATGCATGCAAAAATTGGACAAGGAATAAGGACGAAAGTAGAACTGATGCCTTAAAAATGTAGTATTAAAAAAATATTGAATAGGTCATGGCTGCTAAAAAAACAGACAAATATGCCTTGGAAGAAATTAAAGTAGAATGTTTCTTAGAAGTAAGGTCAAGAGACTTCATCCAACCTACGATGAACATGCTACCAGGAGGAGATTGGTCCTAAAAGAAAGGCACCAAACTTAGTAGAGTCAGAGTGAAAGAGAGAAACTCTCAACAAGATGGACTGACATAATAATAGCTGCAGCCATGAGCTTAAGCACATTAGAGATGATAAGGACAGTGTAGAATTGAGCAGGGTTTGGTTCTGTTATGCATGTTATACCACCTGTTAGGAGCTGTCAAGTCAAGAACAATTCTTAGCAGCCCTGTGAACAGCCAAACTGAGCCCTGTCCTATCTTCGCCACATCCTCACCATCTCTGACACATTAGAGCCTGTTTCTGAAGTCATTGTATTAATTCATCTTTTTATAGAGGTCTTTCTTTCCTTCTCTGATCCTCCATCTTTCCAAGCATGTTATCCCTTTCTAAGTCAGACCTTTCTGCTAGACTTTAAGCCCACTATGAGAAAGAGCCTAGACTATGCTCTTTTCCTTTTTTAAACTATTGTTTAAACCACTATGGTCTACAACAAAGGCTGCATAGTGGAGTGGACTTGGGGGGAGGGATTGTATAACAATGAAAGAATTTTTCTTCTACTTTTCAAAGAGAAAAGCGAATGGGGCGGGGAAGGTTGGGCAGGGAAAAAAGTGTAACATTGAATGAATGGAAATCCAAAGTCTCTGTAAA
>NW_006400154.1:950227-952456 GCF_000299155.1 Elephantulus edwardii
GTGCAGTTGGTGCAGGATAGAGCAGGGTTTAGGGCTGTTGTGCATAGGGTCGCTATGAGTCGCAAATGACTCGACGGCACATAACAACAACAACAACATTCTTTTTCTGTATCTATGATATGTAAAGCCAGAGACTCAATAGCATTCATTATCTTGGCATCAATTGTAAAATGTCACATAAGTATTGTCTCTTTTCCTAATTCTACCAGCATTTTCCCCTCAAACTATATCATATGACAACTTTACTTCTCTCACTATCATCAAATTTTTCATATTCTTTATATCTGAATCTATACACCTTAATAAAGTTGACATTTCCTTTTCTTACATATTACCATGTACTAATTTCCTGTTTACAGTTTAAATGGTGCATATATTTATTTCAGCTCTGGCTAATTGGGAGACAGATTTTTGGAAACTGCTAAGTACAGAAAATCACATGATGAGCATTATCAAACCTCACGACAATCCAATTTTTCTATAAAGTTAAAAAGAGACAAAAATAGCTGTGTGGGATTTAAGCACAAGTGCCAAGGAAATATAACACATTTGCCTTCTTTCTGTCAACTCACCTTCAGTTTGATTATGGTAAAATTAGTTCTCTGTGAATTTCCCTGTTCCCTTCATATGCATTCATACATAGAATGATACTCCAAAGTCTTCCTCATTTAACATAAAGTGCAATACTTTGACAATAATTTATGCCTAATTTAGGGGTTTTCTTCCTGGTTATATTGTTTTTGGGTACCTTCAAGTCTAGTGCAACTCATAGCAACCCAATGAACAACAGATTTGAACACTTTCCTATAATGCATCATCCTCAAAATCTGTGATGCACTCAAGTCCGTTGTTGCAGTCACTGTGCTAATCCACCTGGTTGCGGATCTTCCTCTCTTTCACCGTTCCTTCAATATTTTCAAACATGATGTCTCTCTACAAGGAATAGCCTCTCCTAACTACATGTTCAAAGTATGATTGAGGAATCTTTCTTATCTTTGTTTTCAAACAAACACTTTGGCTGCACTTTATCCAACACATATCTGTTCTTTTGCCAGTATGTGGGATGTCCAGTGCTCTTCTCCAATACCACAGTTAAAAGGCATCAATTCTTCTTCTGTCATCCCTATTCATATCCAGCTCTCAGATGAATACAGAGACAGAGGTGGAAGAAAAAACCAAAATGAATGTCAGAAGAGACCTTGAAAATTGCATTAGGTCGTCAATAAGACAGAACAAAGAGATGTTGAAATAAGTGAGCTGAAAAGATGATTTCAAAGGGCAACTCAAGAAGACAAAGCAAACTATTACCCAGGAATGTGAAAAGATCTAGAATTAGAGAATAAAAAGGAAATAACTTGCTCAGCATTTCTGAAACTAAAACAACTGAAAAGAAAACCTTAGCATCAAGTTGCAATACTTAGAGATGCTAGGGTTGAAATCTTGAATGATTCAGGAAACATCAAAAGAAGATGGACTGATTACACAGAATTGCTATACCAAAAAAAACCAACAAAACCCCACAAAAAAACCAAAAACTGTGCTGCACTGAATTATTTCAAGAAGTACCATATGACCAAAAACCAATGGTAAGGATGGAATAACTTCAAGCTGCAATGAAGGCATTTGCAAAATATCAAGCCCAGGATTATACAGAATAACAAGTGGCACATTTCAAAGGACTGATTCAGCCCTGGATATGTTCACCAATCTATGCCAAGAAATTTAGAGGACAGTTGCCTAGCCAACTGACTGGAAGAAATCTGTATTTGTTCCCAATCCCAAGAAAGATGATCAACAGAATGTGGAAATTCTGTTCATAGACAATAGCACAAAGCAGAATTATTAGCACTTACGCGAGCTCTGATGGCTTGATGGTAAGAAATCATGCTACCAAGGCAAGGGCACATGGTTCTAGTCCACCAGTTATGCTGGTGATTAAATGCCTCTGAAAACATGTTAGAGGGTCAGCTATGAGTCAGATGCAGCTCCACGGCACACAACAGGGAAAAAAAAGAATAAAATTACTTGTAAAGGTATGTGCTCCTATATAAAAAATAATATAGTGAAAATATGAACATATTTCTACTACCATGTTTGCTTGGCTCCACAGTCAACACTCTTGGCACCAGTAGCCAGGAATTAAAAGGCGCATTGCCATGGGAAAGACTGCTGCTAGGGACCTCTCTAAAGTACTAAAGAGCAATGGTGTCTCTCTGGAGACTAAGGTGC
>NW_006400154.1:952556-961149 GCF_000299155.1 Elephantulus edwardii
CTATTCTACTTATATGTGAATACTGTACAAGCAGCATTTTAAAGAGGTTGCTACTCTAACTAAAATAGAGGGGGAAAAAATGAAAAGTGTTTTGTTTTCTGAATGAGATGAGTAGTATTTGCCTTGTTTTCTTAGAAAACACCTTCATTTCAATTATCTTCACACTGGGTTCATTAGTTACACGATACTAACAAGTTCCAGTCAAGTAAATACATGTAAATTCAAAGATAATACTATAAGATGTTGATAGTTAATATTTTTTAATCAGAATTAAGGATAATTTTAGTCATTTTCTTATATTTCTTTTTTTAGAGGAGTTATTTCATGTTGATGAATTAAAATATTTCTCATGGAGAAAAATTATTTCAACATTTGATGGATCAAACTGTATAAAGATACAAACTTTGGGTTAGGTAAGTACTGAATTCTAAGAATGTCAAAATGACTCTGGATAAGTTCAGGCCATGGTCTTCCCAGTTACCTGCTGTACATCAGAGAGCTGGACAATGAATAAGGATGACAAAAGAAGAATTGATGCCTTTGAGTTGTGATACTGGAGAAGAGTCTTGAACATACTATGGACCACCACACAAACAAATAGGTTTGTCTTGAAGAGTGTGAAATCAAGTTTCTCTTTGAAGGCTAGGATTTTGAAGCTCTGTCTCACATACTTTGGGAACGTGGCCTAGGAGAAGGACATCATGCTAGGAAGGGTGGAGGGACAGTGCAGGAGATTGATGCAGTAACTGGAGCAATGAGGGCAAGTGTGTTGGAGTCAGTGAGACTGGCTAAGGACAGGGAAGGCTTCAGAGTTGTTGTACATATGGTCATTATGAGTCATAGACGACTCAACAGCACTTAACAATAAGTTGAATACTATATAATTTATATTTTATAAAACCAACCCAAGATAATGTAAAGAAAAGAACAGAGACCAAAAAAACCCCCAAAACCATAAAGCAAAGAAATTAATGAAGAGACAGTTGTTATGGATGATGCAAATAAATTAACTAATATTGTAGAATGAGAAAGTATAATGAGGGAACAAAGAAAAGAAGAAAATTAAAGATATCAATAATTACTTTTTTCTTATCAATTCAGTGAGTAGAAGCAACACTCTCTCCAATTCTCATATATGAAGGAGTTCATAACATGATTGACATATAAAATTTTTGCTTTTCATCCTAAAAAGTATTAGCTTAATAAATCAAAAGTTAGTTGACAAAATAGACCACTCAGAGGGTTTTAATTTAAAAAAAAATCTTTAAGATTAAAATTAAAAAGCTATGGGGAAAATAAATTTAATATGTGAGCTCATATTATTTGAGATCTCTGGTCAGTTTGAGTCACGAGGTCAGAAGAGAATAACGGAGTTTCCACCTCAAAAACTTCTCTTTAAAGAAGAATTGCTGCCAAAAAATGGTTCTGCAAAAAATAGGACAATTTTGTCTGAAAGAGCAAGTATTTCACTGCTAACTCACATACACACACCCCCACACACATCCCAAATTCCACATGACTGTATGCAACAAGTCTGAGGGAATGTTATAAATTACAGCTGAAGGTTTATGGACTTTGATAGTGATAAAGTCGCAATTGGCTCAATTTTCTAGAGATGATTATAAGCAATCAGAAAGTGAATACTCTAGCATGCATTGTGTGTTTTCAAAGCTTCATTTTAAGACTTCATTTTTTAATATATCATATAACCAATATCTGATGGCCTAATTTTTAGAGAATTGCTCTGTTAACCAAAGGTGGTACCTCTCTGGTGTTCTGGATGGACCAACAGCTCCTTGAGGGAAAGAATAACAATCTTCTCCATATTCTCAGATGAGGAAATGAGCGGATAGAAGAAATTATGACTTCATTCTCTTAAACTTGACAGTATTTTTTTTAATTTTTATCTCCTAGTAAATAATACAAGAAACTGGACTATATGAAGAATATGATATCAATATTGGAAGAAGGTTCCTCTGTATCCTGCAATATTAATAACTTTCCTTGCAGAAAATGAAGATTTGAAGCACTTACTGATAAACTCAAAGATTATAGTCTTTTGTGTGGAGAACAGGTTGAAGTTTTCAAGGATTTTGTTTCACCTGGATATACAATTAACATTCGTGGATACAGTTGTCCAGAAACCAAAAGACATATTCACTCAAAAACTCATTGCTATTATGTTGCAAATGACCTAAAGCTGATCTTCCAGCAGGTTTTTCAAAGCTGTAAATTTCATAAAAGGAGATTATCCATCCTTCTCTGCCAGAGCCACTGGGGAATTAAATCACTAGAGAGGCACAGCCTTTGCTTTTGCCCTGCAACACTATACAGATTACTCCCCAGTGATACACAGGACATATTACAATGGGCAACTCATCTGCCAGAGATCTCTCCAAAGTGTTCAAAATCAAGGATTTCAGTTGAGAAATGGATCCAAGGCCTGACCCAAGTCTAGAATTTTAAGTCACATGTGAAATTGCAAACACAATGAATAATACCAAAAAAAATGGTGTCTTTGATTTGTACTGTTGGTGAAGAATATTGAATTCACCACTGACTGACAAAAAACAAATCTCTTTTGCAAGACGTGCAGCCATAGTGCGTCTCTAAAGCAAAGATTGTGAGACTTTGTCTCAAATACTTTGGACAGGCTATCAGAAGTGGCGAATCCCTGTAAAACAGTATCAGGCTTAGAATAATGGAAAGTTTTTATTTTATTGTATAAGAGGTCTCTAATTAAAGTTGGCTTGACAGCATCTAACATCAACAACCTAGAATCCAGACACAAGAAAATATTTATTAATTTTAATACTTTGCCCTGAGTAAGAGGCAACTGTCATTTTCATGTTTTAATCAACAATTGAGCTCAATACCATGAAATCTTCATTGATATTTTAAGGATAGAAAATATTAGGTTTGTGAGGGTAAAAATACTGTGAATAATCTTAATATTTGCTGAAACATTAAATGTTAAGGATTAGAATAAAAGGTTCTCCGTAAATGGAATTTTCCCCCACAAAATAAAATGTGTATGAATACTTGAATGAAAACTTCAGTGCCTTGCAAACCTTCACCCAAAATACAATAAAGAAAAAAAAAGTCTATATTTGGCAGTTGTTGTTATGTGCTGTCAATTTAAAATTGACTTACAGTTGATTCTCCATGGAGTATCAGAGACTACATACCACACATGTGAAGATTTCCCTCCTCCAGTGGCAATTATATAGAAGGAAGTCAAGTTACATGGAAGGCATTGGCAAAAAGTAAGCACCAGGAATTGATGGGACATCAAGTGTTTCAACTAACAGATACAGCCCTGGACATGCGTGCCAGTCAATGCCAGGACATATGGAGGAGAACTTCTAGGCCAACTGACTGGAAAAGGTTCATATTTGTTTCCGTTCCCAAGAAAGATAACCCAAGACAATGTAGAAATTATTGAAAAATATCAATAATATCACATACAAGCCAAATACTGCTGAAGAACATGCAAAAACAACTGGAAAGGTACATTGACAGAGAATCACCAGAATTTCAATATGAGTTTAGAAAAGAATGTGGTACCAGGGGTATCACTGCTGATGTCAGATGGATCCTGGCTGAAAGCAGAAAATAGCAATATAATGCCTACTTGTGTTTTATTAATTATGCAAAGGCATTTAACTTTATGACCATAACAAACTGATAAACAAAGCAAAAAATAGGAATCCAAGAAAAAAATTTTAATTCTGCTCACACAAAACCTATACCCAGATAAAGACAGAAACTATTGCCCAAACAAAATGAGAGAGCACTGCATGATTTAAAATATCAGGAAATGTTTCTGTCAGAGTTATTCCACAGCCATTCATGTGTCTTGTCTCCATATCTTTTCAATATATATGCAGTACAGATCATTCCAGGGGTTGGGCTTTATGAGGAGAAATGTGACATCAGGATTGGAAGAAGGAAGACTCATCAACTATCTATGTTACGTAGATGACACACCTTGCTTGCGAAATTGAGGAGGATCTGAAGTGCTGGCTGCACAAGGTCAAGGACTGTAGTCTTAATATGGATTAAAGCTCAACATCAAGAAGACAAAGATTCTCACCACTGAGCCAATTGATAGCACCATGATGGATGGAGAAGAGATTGAGGTTGTTAAGAGTTACAACTTGTGTGCCTCCACAATCAATACTTTTGGTACTTGTTGTTGTTGTTAAGTGCTGTGGAGTTGCAGGTGACTCTTAGCGTCCCTATGAAGGAGAGTCCTCAGCGCTTGGGTGTCTCTCATCCTCTCTCCAGCTTCATAGGGTTTCCAGAGGCAAGCTATTACGGAAGTGGATGCCACTCCTCCTCCCAACTTTTGGTACTAGCAGTTAGAAAATCAAAAGAGGAATTTCATTAGGTAAATCTGCTGTCAGGGACCTTTTGAGAGTACTGAGAAGCAATGATATCCATCTAGAGACTAAAGTGTACTTGATCCAGGCCATGGTCTCACAATTACTTGCTATGCTTCAGATAGTAGACAGTGACTAAGAATGACAGAATAAGAATTGATGCCTTTGAGTTGTGGTCCTGGAAAAGAGTACTGAACATATCACGAACCTTAAGAAAACAAATATGTCTGTCTTAGAGAGACTGAAATATAGTTTCTCCTTGGAGACTAGGATTTTGGAGCTCCATCTCACATACTTTGGGCATGTGACCAGGAGGGACTGATCCTTGGAAAAGGACATCATACTCAGAAGGGTGGAGGGACAGCATAGGAGAGAAAGACCCCAGATGAAATATACTGATATGTGAATTGGGGAAACAGGGTAGGTGTATTGGAGTCAATGTGACTGGATCAGGATATAGAAGGCTTTAGAGCTGCTGTACATATGGTTTCTATGGGTCAGAGATGACTTAATGGCACATAACAACTATATCCAATCTGTAAGTTGAGCAAATTATTCAAGCAGCTGAAATAGTTGAAAAATAATGTGTCATCAGGATTGAAGGAATACTCATTAACAAGCCACATTATGCAGATATCACAACCTTGTTCACTGATTGTGAGGACTTGAAATACTTGGCACAGATGATCAAAGACTGTAGTCTTCAATATGGAATACATCTCAACATCAAGAGGACAAAAATCCTCACCACTGGACTAATAAACAACATCATCCTAGATAAAGAAAAGATTGAAATTGTCAACAATTTCATCTTACTTGAGTACACAATCAATACACTTGGTACCAGCAGACAGGAGATCAGGAAACACCTTGCATTGGGCAAGTTCACTGTCAGGGACCTTTCCAAAGAACTAAGAACAATAATGCCAATTTGAAGACAAAGATGCACCTAATTCAGGTCATGATCTTTTAAATCTTACTGTGCATCTTTCTATACATATTTTTGACATCTGGCCAGGAGATACTGGTACTTAGAGAAGGACATCATGCTTGGAAGGGTTGACAGACAGCACATGAGAGGGAGACCCTGGATGAGAGGGATTGATACAGTAACTGGAGCGATCGGTGTTGGTGTGTCAGAATTAGTGAGACTGGCTCATGACAGGGAAGAGTTCAGAGCTGCTGTATATAGGGTCACTATACATTGCAGGTGACTCAGTAGCATATAACAACAGTAACGTACTGTGACAGGTTTGGAAGCAGGAGTGGCATCCACTGCCTAAAGAACATGCCTCTGGAAACTCTATGAACTTTGATAAATGTCAGTAGTTTTAGAGGGGCTTACGGACTTTTGTTCATATGGTTGCTGTGAATTGTGCTCAACTTGAAGCCAATCAACAACAACAACAACAACAACATGCATCTGAAACCTGAACAATGAATAAAGATGACGGAAGAATTGATGTCTTCGAGTTGTGGGGTTGGAGGAAGTACCGAGTATCCCGTGGACTGGCAAAATTACAAACAGATATATCTTGGGAAAAGTGCAGCCAGCGTGCTCCTTTGAAGCAAGGATGGTGAAACTTCATCTCACATACTTTTGGCCTGTTGCTAGGAAGGGCTATTTCTGGGAAGTGTCATGAGGCTTGGAAAGGTGGACAGTCAGAAAAAAAAAAGGATTGTCAATAAGATGGTTAGGCACAGAGAATGCGGCAATGTGCTCAAATGTGTCAGAAGGAAATGGGAAGGATCTTTTGTGACAAAATAATGCATTCAGCATAAAATTTAAAGTATTGGTTGGCACCTACAACAACCCTCACAGAGATGCTTATGGATTCCAATTGACTACCTTTGGGCAGGCAGCTCAACTCTTTAATACTAGTCCACCAGAGCTCCTTAAGTTTGGCAGTAGGCAAAGGAAAATATCAGGCTATTTTTAGTATCCTTCTGTTTGGTGACTAACGGACCCCTTAAGGACAATCTGATTCTACAGAAGTGTTCAATTTTAATTTATTATATATAGATTAGGTTATTTTATTATTAGTAGGTTTAGAGATTACACTATAGAAGCTAAGCTGCAAATGATTCCTGTTCATGGTAATGCATATAATTTATGTTCATAGCTATTCAAAATATTTTTCTCTAGTAGAGTTAAAATTCAAGTCTTCTTGGTAAATATTATAAGCAAAATATTGTAATTTATCACCCAATAGAATATCAAGAAATTCTGCATTCATTTGCAAATTTCAACATTCAAGTTAATTTCACATATAATATGCCTATATAAATAATGCACACAGGCAAATAATACAAATAGCACTCACAAGACACAGAGTAAGTATGTTGGATGTTTTATAAGATATGGTATGTGTTCTTCCAATTTTCCTTTGAACCATATATCTGATTTGCTAACTTAAAATTTATGTCTATCACAAGAAAATGGAAACATTTCAAATGTCCATCACTTGTTGTTGTTGTTGCTATTATGTACTGTCGAGTCACCTGTGAATCATATCAACCCTATGTACAACAGTCCTAAACCCTGCGATTCTATCCCCTGCCAATCTTATTGTCTCCAACAAGCCTTTTCCCATTACCTCAGTGACTGAATCAAACCATCTCATCGAGGATCTTCCTCTCCAGTGCTGTACCTCCATCCTCCCAAGCATGACGACCCTCTCCAAGCACTGCTACAACCTTGCAACATGTCCAAAATATGTCAGATGGAGCTTCAGAATGCTTGTCTTCAAGGAGCGGCCTGGTCCCACCGTTTCCAGGACGAACTTGTTTCTTCTCGTAGCAGTCCATGGTATATTCAATACTCTTCTCTAGCACCAAAGCTCAAAGGCATCAACTCTCCTTCTATCATCTCTAGTTATTGTCCAGCTCTCTGGTGCATAGAAAGTAATTGCAAAGACCATGGCCCTTATCAGGCATACCTTGGTATCCAGACTGACATCGTTGTTCTTCAGTACTTTGGAGAAGTCTCTGACAGCCAACTCTACCAATGCAGTTCATCTTTTAATTTCCTGACTGCTGGTACTAAGAGTGTTGACTGTAGAGCCAAGTAAACTGAAGCTGCCAACAATCTCAATCTCTTCGCCATTCATCATTGGCCCAGTGGTGAGAAACTTTGTTTTCTTGATGGTGTGTTCAGTACTGTTTTCCAGAGCCAAAACTCAAAGACATTACTTCTTTTTATGACATCCTTGGTCATTATGCAGCTCTTTAATGCATATCAAGTATTACAAAGATTATGACCTGGGTCAGGCACACCTTAGTCTCTAGACATACATCCTTGCTCTTCAGGCCTGTGGAGAGGTCACTGACAGCAGATTTTCCTAATGCAATTCATCTTTTGAATTCCTGATTGCTGGCTGGTGCGAAGGTGGAGTTGAGCAAGCAAATTGTTAACAATCTCAATGTCTTCTCCATCTGTTGTAATGCTCTCTATGTGTCCAGTAGTGAGGATCTTCGTTTTTTTATGTTAAACTTCAATCTATGTTTCAGACTATGGTCCTTGAACCTCTGCAGCAAATACTTCAAGCTTTCCTTAGTTTCAGCAAGTATGGTTGTGTCATTTGTATAACGCAAGTTTTTGATGAGTCTTCCTCCAATCCTGATGCCACATTCCACCTCAAAAAGTCTAACCTTTCAAATAATCTGTTCTGCAAACAGAATAAAAATGTATGGAGACAGGAATATAGTAATAGTGAAAAAAAAATAGGCCTGCTTTTAATGTTATTTATATTTGCCACTAGGCCACCAGAGCTCCTAGCTATACTTTTTTTTTATATTTATATGAGTTTATATACGTGGAAGAAGGATGGACAGTCTCCTCCCATGCAATAAACTGACTCTGAAAACCCACCAGAAGGTGCACCTATGAGTCTGTTCTGACTCTACAGTACTCAACATCCACAACAACAAGCTTATTTATAGCTTATTTTATATTTGTTGGAGAGTCATAGTTTTAACTCCACAATAAGGGATTTATCTTTATCTGCTCCACAAATTGCTAGTCTGTCAGATACTCCTCTAAATCTGAACATTCAAATTAAGACAGACTAGGAAGAAGGGAAACCCTATGCACAACAGAACACACGCAGACTAACCGAAAGGGCAACCTAGGTAGAACTATCAAGTATGGAAATACAAAGGAGGAGGAACAGTTGTAAGCAGACCCTAGTGATTGGAACATGGAATGT